>NC_061826.1:28775872-28778372 GCF_019202785.1 Penaeus chinensis | reverse complement strand
GTGCACAGAGAGAGGAAATCCCGCAAAGCATGTGGATAACGAGAGTGATGTTAAAGGGGACACTTTTCAAAAAAAATGTTTATTCGCACTAAACGGTTCGCGTTTCATTTGTCATGGCTGAGCTGTGGTGTCTGTAGTTCTTTCTCTTTCTTTCTCTTTCTCTTTCTTTCTCTTTCTTTCTCTGTCTCTCTCTGTTTCTCTCTGTCTCTCTCTGTCTCTCTCTTTCTCTCTCTTTCTCTCTCTCTCTCTCTCTCTCTCTCTCTCTCTCTCTCTCTCTCTCTCTCTCTCTCTCTCTCTCTCTCTCTCTCTCTCCCTCTCTCTCTCCCTCCCTCTCCCTCCCTCTCCCTCTCCCTCCCTCAATATCACGCACTCACTCTCTCTCACTCTCTCTCCCTCTCTCTCCCTCCCTCCCTCCCTCAATCTCACGCACTCACTCTTTCTCTTTCTCTTTCTCTTTCTCCATCTCCCCTTCTCCGTCTCTCTCTCTCTCTCTCTCTCTCTCTCTCTCTCTCTCTCTCTCTCTCTCTCTCTCTCTCTCTCTCTCTCTCTCTCTCTCTCTCTCTCTCTCTCTCTCCCTCCTACTTTCTTCTACTCTCTCTCTTTTATACTTTTTCTCTCTCTTCTTCTCTCTCCCCCTCTCCCTCCCTCTCCCCCTCCCTCCGCCTCCCCCTCCCTCCGCCTCCCTCCGCCTCCCTCCGCCTCCCTCTCCCTCCGCCTCCCTCCGCCTCCCTCCGCCTCCGCCCGCCCGACGACTATCTCCCTCCCTCTGACGCATTCCCGCCCGGTCTTGGACGTAATCTTCCGCATCGTACCGTCTCGCAGCACGCGCCTCTGGGACTCACCTCTCCTATGTCCCTTCTCTTTCCTCTTATTATATTTCTCTCTCTCCGTTTCTCTTTCTCTTTCTTTTCATCGAACCCTACTCTCTTCCGTTTTCTTTCTCTTCTTCCCACTTCTCTCCTTCCGGTTTTCCTCCTCGTCCCCTCCTCTTTTCATCCATTTTTCCCTATCCCCAGTGCCCTTCTCTCCCTTTCCTTTTACTTCTCCTCCTCTTTTTCCCCCCTCTTGGCTCCTCCATCTCCCCCTCATTTCTTTTGCCTTCCCCTCTCTTCCCTTGCCTCCTCCTCCTCCTCCTCCTCCTCCTCCTCCTCCTCCTCCTCCTCCTCCTCCTCCTCCTCCCCCTCCCCCTCCCCCTCCCCTTCATCCCCATATCCCCTCCCCCACTGGTGGTAACATCAGCTCATTTGCATGTGGAATTCATTGCGGCGAAATGGTTACAGAGCAGTAGCCTTCGCTTGGTCCCTCCTCCCCGGGGCCCGCTTGCCCTCTGCGCTTTGTGTTTGCTTGCTCGTTTTTTTCCTCGTCTCTCTTCGTTTGTTTGTGTGGATTCGCTTTTGTTTGTGAAGAGAATGAGAGGCCGATGTAGCTGCGGTTGATACTGCTGGGTTGAGCAGAAGCGATGGCGGTTTGGTGTTGGGTTTATGACTTACTAATCGAGTTTTCTGTCTGTGTATTCCTCTGTCTGTTTCTTTGTGTGCTTGGATGTGCATGTCTCTCGTACTCACGCTCCCCCCCCCCCCCCCCTCCCGCTTCCTGGATCTTCTCTCCCTGCCCAAAAAAGAGAAAACATTTTACGGTCTGCGAGGAAGGCGATCCGGCCCAGCTCAGCGGAACTTTATCCCTGTTGAGTATCGAAGTTACCGCGGTGTTACCACGCCCCGACGAGCCCGACCTCCCTCCCCCCGACGGCCAGGGGGGGTGGGGGGAAGTCTCCGGAGCGGGGAAAAGAAGCGGAGCCGACTTCGCAGCGTCGGGTCCTTCTTCTAGGCTTAGCGGCCGACCGAGTGAATGTTAAGCAGGGTAGCGGCGGCCCGGGATGTGGCTGCGTATGTAGAGCGCCGCCTGCGGGCTCTACTTGCCCTCGCGCTGGGCCGGGTTGAGCGGGCTTATCGGAGAGTTAGTGGTAGACCGGGCGGTAGATTTGTTTCCGGTTTGGAGGAATTTGTGGTGGACTTAATGCGAGGCTGGATAGTGGGGCTGCCTTTAAGCTGAATGGTTGGGATTGTGGTAGATTTGCTTCTTAATCCGGCGGGAGTTTGGTTGGTAGGTTTGCCGGGAGACGAGAAAGCTTCTGCATTGAATGATGCTTGATAGTAAACCCTCTAAGGCAAGGCTGGTAGATTTATTTATAAACCGGATAATAGATTTTGAACGCTCAATTGCAGGTTGGGCATCATTTAAACGCAACGAATGGGAAATTGCCCTAGGTTAGATGTCAGACTGGGAGGCAAATGGTAGGCTTAGTGTTATAGAAAAACCAGACGTATCTTTGATTATGGGCCAATGAAGATTTAAAAACTGCTTAACGAAGGATCTGTACCGGGCTGATTGATCAAAGGCAAATTTGGCTGGGTGGGTTTGGGTTCGAGTGACCGGATGGTGTCCTGTCATAGGCCGTGGGGGGGGAAGGGGCGAGTATCGTAAAGAAAAAATTTTTGGC
>NC_061826.1:28772382-28775772 GCF_019202785.1 Penaeus chinensis | reverse complement strand
GGCGAATGGAGGAGGGAAGGGAGGAGGGGGCCCCCTGCCCCTGCACCGCACGCCCTCCGCAACAGATTTGGCGAAGAATTCGAGATTTTTGTGCATATTCCTATTTTTTCACCCTGTGTTTTTATTTTATGTTTATGTTTTTTACATTAATTCTATCGTCCATTCTTTAAGAGTATGTTCAGATATGCCTCGATGGCCCTTCTAACAACCGCCTTTCCGCCCACAGGGAGGTCCTGGGCGAGGTGATGGCCAGCCTGGGCCAGCTGGACGCCTCGAGCAAGTGCCTGGCCACCGCCATCGAGATCGAGGCCAAGTCGCCGATCCTGCCCTTCACCTCCATCCCCTTCTGCTACGAGTGACGAGGCCCAGGGCGCGCGCCTCCTGCTTCCCGCTAGTTCCTGTTGCGTTCGGGCGCCGGCTGCTCGTGGCTCGCCCTCCTCGGCAGGCGTCGAGGCCCGCCGCCCCCTCTCCGCTCCCGTCGCCTGTCGCCTTTGCATCCCTTTTCTTCCTCCTCCTGTCTTCCTCCTTCTCTTCCTCCTCCCTCTCCTCCTCTTCCTTATGCTCTTTCTGCATAACCTTCTCTTCTTACTGCTTTGTTCCCTCTTCCCTGTTCCATTGCAGCCCGTCAGCCCACGACTCCCGCCCGGTGTGCTCGCCCGCCCTCTCCTGTACCCTGTACCTGTGAAAGAGATACACAGTTTGATGTTGAATATGCCATGCCTTAGTAGTGTGTACAGATTTGTACATATTTCTAGTCAAGGGAAAGGTACAACGCGAGAAAGAGAGAGAGAGAGACAAAGACAGAGACAGACAGACAGACAGACAGACAGACAGACAGACAGACAGACAGACAGACAGACAGACAGACAGATAGACAGTCAGTGAGACGAGTGAGTGAGTGAGTGAGTGAGAGTAAGTGTCGCAAGGAGGAGCGAGAGCGGCGTAAGGAGGGCAAGTGTGGGGCCGAGGGCGTTGGGGCGGGAACCCGACTGTGGACGGCAATTAGGCCCAGGGAGGGAGGGGGGAAGAGGAGGGGGAGGCGAGATAGCCACAAGCAACTGTCTGTGCTCGTATTGTCGCCTGTGTTGTTGTTATACAGGTACACACACCATATACCACATTACATCACACTAACACTACACTACACTGCACCACGTCCCACTACACCATGTACACTACACATGTGTATGTATGTATGTATGTATATCCTACATATGTATTGGAGCATTTTATCGAAACTGGAGATATTTTTATGATGTAGTATGTCCTGAATTTAGTTAAAGTATATATATATAATGGAAATAGTCTGTTTATATTAGTGTGTATATCATTGGTATTGTACATTTTATGGTACGCACATATAGCAAGACAATGATATTCCAGGTGACCCTCTTCTGGCACTGTGTCAGATTATTCCTGTGATGGTTACTGTAAAAACAGTATTATGGAATTTGTTATCAAGTTGTAGGATAAGTGGCGTATTATACTTACATTGCTGCATATTATAATTGTGAGATGACAATGATAATATAATAAAACAAGTGTGTCATACTGTGTTTTCATTCCCTTCATCGTGAATCACTGTGACAAATTACAATATCAATATATGATTGATCAAGTTACAGTTTTATTACAGTTTTATGAAATATTACACTATAACATTACAATTAATCAAGGAAGGAGATATCAGTATATATACTATTGGTTATGCTAATCATCCAAGGCTCAAAGAAACCGTAATAACAGAGCAAGTGATCCCAGAGTACCTTGTGCACTTGGTAGCAACGTTGGGAGTCACGCAAAGAACAGACACTGAAGGAATCGAGGAGACAAGAAGATTATTTCAGGTCAGAGAGAGAGCAAATGGAGTGCAGAGGACTACGGAGATCTGAACAAAGTAGTAGATAATGAAAAATGATCAATAATAAGGTGTAGTAAAGAGCTAATATATATGGTAGGTTAAACGGAATGGTATTAAGAGGAAGACAGAAAAATAACAGGAGAACCATAACAAGGCAAAGAGGACGGCGTGGAATAGAAGGGACCTCGACAATACAGGCGACCGCTTTGAGGAACTTCAGAGAACGCCAATCTGGGAGGCAGTTCGCAAAACGCCAGTACGAGGTGAGGCAACAAAGGACCTTGTTTTGGATTAATACAATGAGAGTTAGAGACAGCACATTGTGTGAGACAGATTAGGAATGGAGAGCGATTATTTTGGACCAGTATTCACATCGGCGGTATATTTTGATCACGGCACTTTTTGTTTTAATTACATTCTTCGGCCGGATGATGAATCTCTCCCTCTTCATTTTGTGTTCCCCGAGTCTTTTGTTATTATCCCTCTCTCTCTCTCTCTCTTTATCTAAATATCTATTTCCAATTTCGCTCCCTTTCTCAATCCTATTCTCCCACTTCCCTCCTCTTCTCTGTTTCCTTTTCTCTTTCCTTCCTTCCATCTCCCCTACCTTTCTACCTGCTTCCTTTCCTTTTTTACTTCCTCTCATCCTTCCACCTGCCCTCACCTCTCCCCCCCCCCCCCCTTTCCTTCACCTGTGTGTCCTGTTTCCATCACTCCAACATCAGTGTCTGCTCATGCCATTGCCCCCCCCCCCACCTCCACCCCCACCCCCACCCACACCACCACCACCATCGTAACTAACCAGCGCTATCGACATTCACGCGACGCAGCCATCATTATTCTTAAACAATTAATGATCATCTCTAATTTACCACAATCACTCACAGTCATTAATTCAAATTCGCGGATTCTCACTTGGACACTACGTACATTCGTTCAGCCGATAGTGATACGAAAACATTAATTTCCATTCCGCTCATGAACCCTGGAGGTCGAAGGTCCACTCATCCGCCCACCACTGCATTGGCATCGATAAAAGAAAAAAAAAAAAGGAAGGTTTTCTCTATATCCATCAACCACAACTGATTTCAAGTCTAAAGTACTAAAGATATCAACCATTAGCTTTCAAGATCCGTGCGTGTCCAGCCACAAATAAGACGAGGGGAGGCGGGGTAGGGAAATGGGAAAGGGGGGGGGGGGGTAGAGGCAAGGGGAGAGGGGAGGAAGGGGCATAGGGTAGAAGGGGAGGGAGGAGGAAGGGAAGGGGAACGGGGAGGAGGGGCCAGGAAATAAGCGAAGGGGGAGAAGAAGAAAGAATAAGAAGGAGAGGAAGAGGCGATAGAGGGGGAGGGGAGGAGAGGGGGAAGACAGGCAGCAGGGGGAAGGGGGCTTCGTGAGACAGAGTATCCCTCCTGTAAGATTAATTCGAGTCCACGCCAGCTCACCTCAAGGTCGCATGACAGGCGAGCGAAGAGGTGGACCAGATCTGCTTTGTTTTGGGGAAGTTCGGGCAAAGTTTCCGGAGTTGA
>NC_061826.1:28757382-28759882 GCF_019202785.1 Penaeus chinensis | reverse complement strand
TATATATATATATAAGATGATGATGACAAAAATAATAATAACTATGAAAATAGTAATAATGATAATAATAATGATAATAATAATGATGATAATAATGATAACAATAATAATAATAATGATAATAATAATAATATGATGATGATGATATCGATAACAATGATGATAGTAATGATAATGAAACTACTAGTAATACTACTGCTACTACTAATATTGATAATAATGATTATAATGATAATGATGATAATTATAGTGATAGTGATAATAATAATAAGGATAATAATAACAACTGTAATAATAACAATAATAATTATGGAAGTGATAATAGAAATGAAAATAATAATAATAATAATAATAATAATAATAACAATAGATAATAATAATAATAATAATAATGATAATAATAATAATAATAATTATGGAAGTGATAATAGAAATGAAAATAATAATAATAATAATAATAATAACAATAGATAATAATAATAATAATAATGATAATAATAATAATAATAATAATAATAATAATAATAATAATAATAAAGAAGATAATAATAATAATGATAATTATGATAATAAGGATAATAATGGTAATCATACTACTACTACTACTACTAATGATAATAATAATAATTACAATAATAGTAGTAATATTAATGATTATGAATATAATTCTGATAATGATGATGGTGGTGATGATGATAATAATGATAGTAACAATTATAATAATAATAATTATGATAATAATGATAATAATGGTAATCATTATACTACTACTACTACTACTACTACTAATAATAATAATAATAATTATTATTATTATTATTATGATAATAGTAGTAATATTAACGATTATGATTATAATGCTGATAATGATGATGGTGATGATGATGATAATAATGATACTAATAATAATAATAAGGATAATAATAATAACAATGATAATGATGATGATAATAATAATAATAATAATAATAATAATAATAATAATAATAATAATAATAATAATAATAATAATAATAATAATAATAATAATAATGATAATAATGATAATAATAATAATGATAAAAGTAATGATAATAATGATAATAATGATAATAATAATAATAATAATAATAATAATAATAATAATAATAATAATAATAATAATGATAATGATAATAATAACAATAATGATAATGATAATTATAATAATGACAACAACAACAACAACACAGCCAACTACAATAACAACCGCAAAAATAACGAAGGGATTATGAGAGAATAAATCAAATGAGCTTCCACGTTAAAAATGTTTCTCAGTTTCACAATAATTTCCAGAGATAATCCTAGCCTTCAGAACAGATTTAGTTTGAGCAAAGAATTTAGGAAAATTATTTTGCGGTTTTGCTTAGGAATTTATGTCGTCATTTGCTTCTCATAGTGTAATGTTCTAGCTTGTTTTTGTTGTTGTTGTTGTTGCTAATTTTGTTGCTGTATGGTTGTTGGTGTTTTTATCATAACTATCATTATCATTGTTTTTTCATTTTTATTGTTATGCTTGTCGCTATTGATGGTATTATTACTAATATCATTATCATTATCATTATTATTGTCATCATCACTTTCATCATCGTCATTATCATTATAATAAGAATATAATTATGATAAGATGAATGACAATGATAATATTATCATTATCAATATTGTTATTATTATTGTTATTATGATTATTATTATTATTGTTATTATTATCATTATTATCATCATTATTATTATTATTATTATTATTGATGTTGTTGTTGTTGTTGTTGTAGAAGTAGTAGTAGTAGTATCATTCATATTTTCATTATCATCATTCTTGTTGTTATTATCATTATTATCATTATCATCATCATCGTCATTATTATTATAATAAGAATATGATAATGAGAAGATGAAGGATAAGGATACTGTTATCATTATTAATATATTGTTCTTCTTATTATTATTATCATTATAACTATTATCATTATTATCATTATTATTATTATTATTATTATTATTATTATTATTGTTATCATTATTATTATTATTAATATTATTATTATTATTATTATTATTATTATTATTATTATTATTATTATCATTATTATTATCATTATTATTATCATTATTATTATTGTTATTATTATTATCCTTATATTATTATTATTATTATTATTATTATTATTATTATCATTATTATTATTATTATTAATATTATTATTGATATCATCATCACCATCATCATCATCATCATTATTATTATTATTATTGTTATCATAATTATCATCATTATTTTCTATAATTTTCATCATCATTATCATTATTATTATTATTTTTTTTTTTATTATTATTATTGTTATTATTATTATCATTATTATTATTGTTATTATTATTATTATTATTATTATTATTATTATTATTATTATTATTATTATTATTATTATTGTTATCATTATTATTATTATTATTATTATTATTATTATCATTATAATTATCATTA
>NC_061826.1:28732382-28734882 GCF_019202785.1 Penaeus chinensis | reverse complement strand
AGGAGAGCTTGTTGAACGATTTAGCTTCGGGGGCGTGTCTGAGAACTACACTGAGCAGACACAGGATTCACAGTATTGGAAAAAACTTTTAACTCCCTTTGGCAGCTGCTTTGCTCTCGATCTTCCTCACATAAAGAACAAAGAAGTTGTTCTCCCGAAGGTCAATGTACAGCTGAAAATTAGACCTGGCATTCCTCATTGCCCGAGGTCAAGCATATCGTGTCCTGCTGCCGACGAGGACATCATGAGGGACTGTAACTTGACGTGCGCGCTGGAGGAGTTTCTGCAGCTGAAACAGAGACTGTCCTACTATGTATTCGTGTCGAGGCAGTACCCGGGTGAAGCGCCGGGCAAGCCGCTCGAACCTTCGGGTTCGCACGCCCGGCCGGATCCCTTCGCGTCTGGCGTGTGGCAGGTCGCCAAAATCGGAGAGGACGGGCAGCCTCTCAATGTCCTAACGATCGACTCCTTACTGGTCAAAGTGCGGCCCATTAACTGCCGACGTTCGAGATTCAAGGGCCCAGGATTTTCCTTTGGAAAATGCTTCAAAAAACGAATGCAGGAAAAGCATAGATGTGTCCCGGTGTATGTTAATTCTAATGTAACAATCACAGATGCGTGCAATGTATCGGTCCTTCACCACGCCATAGTAGACACGGATGAAGAAGAAGACATTTGCAACGTACATACAATGCACAGCTGCTCGTACACACAGTGGACACACGAAGTGAAGAGTGGGCTTAGCATGATTAAATTTGACTCGTATCATTTAGAACTGGCTTTCGCTTCCCCGAAGATCCGCGTTGAGACCGAGATTGATTTATATCCTTTCCCGCAGCTGGCGTCCGACATAGGCGGCAGTCTCGGCCTCTGTCTGGGAATGTCCCTCCTGACGGTGTGGAGGTGGATCCTTGTGCCCAGGGAGGAGCGTTCCTACTCGACCAGTCATCACTTCCGTCACCTTCTGTACTGGTCTGTGGTGACACTTTTGATGTTCAGCACCGCCCTGCACGGTCTGGTATCCCTTCAGGAGTACTTCCGTCAGCCCCCTCTCATCGCCGTCACACCGGCAGGCTCAACGAAAACGACCGGCGGAACCGACAGAGACATTCTGTACGATCAGGCGGCGGCACGGCTGGCGAGTCGGGCCTTGGACTGTCGTCAGGATCATCTGTCGGAGTGGGAGGAATGCGTCCTCGATTGTCTGATGAAGACAGCCTTGCAGCAAGTAGGGCACGTAGCGCCCTTCGTCGACGTGCAGGACCTTCCGCCCTGTCAGGAGAGAGACTACTGGGAGCCCCGCAGCACCTACGTCGTCCCAAGCCTTCCCATGACCACCGTGATGGACCAGCTCCTGGTGAGGAGCTGCCGGCGGCGGTGCAGCCACCTCGGCGCCCTCAACGCGTCCGCCATGGAGACGCCGAAGGGGATGGTCATCAACCATGAGTACTACCGCATTACTGCTTGCGACCTCCTCTGCAGTCTGGGCGGCATCGTCAGCCTGTACGCCGGATTGTTCCTCAGCAGCCTGATTCCTGCCATCGTCAGCTTCCTGCCAGACACGACAAGGAGGACCAGGCTGTTCAGAAGGTTCCTGGCGATGGCGCTGGAGTCCACCATCTACGTGAGCGGCGCGACGCTCTCTGTACTGCTCGTCTATCGCTACATCTTCGCCCACCCGATATCGAGCTCGTCCTCGGGCCAGCCGCTGCGGACGGCCGAGCAGCCGGTGCTGACGGCCTGCCACTTCCCGCCCTTCTCAGAACCTCTGCGGGAGGATTCAGCGCTGCCCATCGATGAGCAGTGGGCCAACGCGGCGTGGTCTGATCGCATCAGCCGCGTGGCCATCACGCAGGAGGTGGGCAGGATGGCCGCGGGCAAGCACGACTTCAATGTGACGCCCGTGCTGACTCCGCTGAACCGCTGCTACACCGTCACGGCGGCCCTTCCGTACAACAACTTCGTCGCGGCGTTCTACTACTGGTGGGACGACCGCGACATGGTCGTATTCAGCATCCACAACCAGAACGACCCTCCGTTCGCATCCAAAGTATTCCACCTGAGGTCGTACTCGGCCGTGACCTTGGAGGTCACGCCGTTCCACTACACTCGCCTGAACCAGAACGACCACTCCGAAGAGAGCTACGACTTGTGCCTGTTCCGCTGCGTGCAAGACAGCTACAACGACGCCGTCGGCTGCCGCCTTCCCTACGTGAGTTGGCGGCCCGACCTTCCCCTGTGCGATCCCGCCACGGCCCGCCGGCACCCGGCGTGGCCAGGGCAGCCTCCGGAGCGGCCGCCGGCGGAGGACACGGACTCGCGCTGCCATAAAGCCTGCCGGAGTCGCCTGCGGGAGTTCTACTTGGCGACGACACAGACTCAGACTTGGATCGAGCCGGGAATCAACATCATCCAGAAGAGGGGCAACTACCACGACTTCAGGGAGGAGGACTGGTACGAGCTGTCGCAGCTAGGCAACGACCTGGGCGTCGTGGCCGGC
>NC_061826.1:28708166-28709782 GCF_019202785.1 Penaeus chinensis | reverse complement strand
TCCTTCTACGCACTTTTCCCTTCATTATTTTTTTTCCTCCCCTTTTCTCCTTTTTTCCAAATTTTTTCCTTCTTTTTTTCTCTCCTCCCACCCTCCTTCCCCTCCCCAAAAAACCTCCTTCCTACAACAACCCGTCGCCTCCCACATCCCACTTCCTACATATGTCCTCTCCCTCTCTCTTTCCCCTCCCCTCCCCCCCTCCTTCCCCTCCCTCCCTCCTCCCTCCTTCCCTTCCCTCTCCCTCCTTCCCTTCCCTCTCCCTACCTCGTCCCTCCTTCCATCCCTCCCTCTTCCCACCCATCCCTCCCTCCTCCCTCCTTCCTCCCTCTCCCCTCTCCCTCCCTCCTCCCTTTCTCCCTCTTCCCACCCATCCTACCCTCTTTCTTTCTCCCTCCCTCCTCCCTTCCTCACTCTTCCCACTCTCCTTCCTCCTCCCCTCCTCCCCTCCCTCCCTCCTCCATCTCCCTTCCTCCTTCTTCCTTCCCTCTCCCTCTCTCCTCCTTCCTTCCCTCTCTCTCCCTCCCCCATCTCCCTCCCTCTCCCCATCCTCCCTACCCCCACCCATCCTCCCCTCCTCCCCTCCTCCCTCTCCCATCCTTCCCTCCCCCATCTCCCTACCCCCTCCCTATCCTACCCACTCCCCCCAGGGCGAAACAAGAGGCTCCTCCGCGGACGAGACACAAGGCGAGAGCGCGAGCAAGAAGTTGCAGTGTTATAAACTTAAGGGAGATAGAGAAGGCGATGGGTGATGTCTTGAGACTCCTTCGCCTCCATGCCTCGGAGGGAAGGGGAGGGGAAGGGGGAGGGGGGAAGGGGAGGGGAAGGGGGAACGGGAGGGGAAAGGGGAGGGGGAGGGGGAGGGGGATGACACGAGGGAGGAGGGGGAGGGAAGAAAGGGAGGGAGGATGACACGAGGGAGGAGGGGGAGGGAAGAAAGGGGGGGGAGACACGAAGGAAGAAGGAAGAAGGGAGATGGTTTTGGGAGGAGAGAAGGTGAAAGAAAAGGGAGGGGAGGAGGAGAGAGGGAGAGGAAGAGATTCAAGGGGGGGGGGGGTAGAAGGAGAGGGAAAGGGGGGAAGGAGATTAGAGAGTGAGGGGCGGAGGGGGAGGAAATGTGGAGAAAGACTATAATATATTAGACAAAACGCGTGTCAGGAGAAAGTGTTTAGTTCGAGAAGGAAATATCGGCAGACGTTGGGGGAGGGGGGGAGGGGGGGAGAAGGAGGGAGGAGGACGGAGGGGGAGGGGAGGAGACAAGGGGGGATGAGGAAGGGGGGGGAGGGAAGAGGAGAAGGGGAGAGGAGGGAGGGGGAGAGGGGAGAAGAGAATGGGGAGAAGAGAAGGGAGGGATGAGGAAAGAAGGGGGAGGGGAGGGGAGAAGGGGGAAGAGGAGGGAGAGGGGGGGGAGGGGAGAGGAGTGATTCCACGTGACGTATTTTACATTAAGGAGGATGTAGCAGAGGTAGTGTAATGATGTATCGTGCAATAGGGACATACATCAAAGCAAAAGGCAACGGCATAGTGTATGTTAAGGGTGATGTGTCCGTCCGCAGCGCTGAGAGGCCGGGGTAGTAAGTATCCTGACGCTGCGGGGATGCTCTGTGAGGCTGAGGGGG
>NC_061826.1:28683166-28685666 GCF_019202785.1 Penaeus chinensis | reverse complement strand
TATGTGTGTATATGTATATATGAGTGTGTGTGTGTGTGCGTGTGTGTCTGTGTGTGTGTGTGTGTGTGTGTGTGTGTGTGTGTGTGTGTGTGTGTGCGTGTGTGTGTGTGTGCGTGTGTGTGCATAAACACATAAACACACACACACACACACACACACACACACACACACACACACACACACACACACACAGCAAGAAAGTAAGTACATTATCCGTCCACTTTCACAGGTGATACGAACTGCAGCTCGAGGAAGACTGGCACGAGGACAGACTGCAGTGATATATGTTTCACCGAATCTTCAGCATCATATTTGCAAGATGGCTTTTACTTTATCATACAGACGGCAAAATTGTTTCGGAGTTCCTGTCACGGTAATGAAAAATGGCGACAAAATATTCTGTTTTTTAGAAAATGGGAGAATTGAAAGGGCTGCAGAGAGCTCCGTCGCGACAGCGTGAAGCAATTGTCCTCGAAGAGAATGCTTTCTGAGTTGATTTTCGAGATGGAGCGACTTTGGGTGGGGATGCTTGTGCAGGAAAAGCGCTCCTGATTGTTTATTAGCACGGTCCTCGGGTATATTTCCTTTCATTTTTCTTTTGTTTCGTTGTGCTGGTGCTTAACTTCAACTTGAAATATGTGTTCGGAAATCCCTCTAATTATACTACAGAGGATATCTTAAGCCGAAGTTTAGATTCAGGCCAGGGAAGGGGGGGGGGAGGAAGCTGGTTTTGCGAGTGGCGATCAACATGGCAGGTAGACACACTTAGTCCCACGTTGCCTCAAAGGAATATCGGAGGATTTCTACGTCAAAAATACCCGTCCTGTGGGAATTAGAGTCCCTCGTGTCTTTTGCGTTTCCCGTTTTCTGTGAGCAAAAAGGTATCAGCTGATGATTCTTCTTTATTTTTTTTATTGGGCCGTTTCCTGTGTAGATTGGGCGTCGAGGGAGAGCCGTTTAAGGGAATAAGAGCCGTGGTTCGGCTTTTCCACTCTGCTCCCCAATGAGCCGCCGTCTGCCTCCGCCTTTCCCTCGAGCAGAGAGGAAATTCTAGTTTCATCTCATGTGATTGACTGAAGTTTCTTTTCCTCCAATGCTCTTATGCTCTGGCCATTCTCTTGTCTGTAGACCCTAAACAGGTACGTTCCATAGATCTCATATTACCTGCCCACCCGATTCAGTGTCCATGACCACATTATTAAGGCGTACATGAGAAATCTAAGTATTATATATAAGGAAGATCTGGCGAGGAGAGATTTTTTACCGTAAGGGAAAGAAAATCTGTTAAATAGCCATTGCCAAAGGTCATAAATCTGTCCTTTATTCCTTCTATCTGGACCTGCTTCGAGTTAAAGTGACAAATCTCAATTTGCCACTTACTGATACTTTGATGGGATTAACGTCTCTTTCGGTAAGCTAAAAAACAGAACTACAATAAAGATAAAGTAAGTGGAAATAGATGAACTGTTTAATGAAAAGATCCTTATAGTTCAGCTAGACCGTGGTAACACCCCATATTACGTGACCTGAGTTCATGGTGTCATGACTAGTACACAATCATATATTTTTCCTCAGTCCGCAGCACCATATTGCATTATGCCAATTTACTATGGCTGTCAGAATTCCTCTTTTGGCGTCTAGAGCTTGAGGACTCTGACAGCTCTTCATCCTCGTGCGACTCCTAATATGAAAAACACTGGATCAATACAGGAATAGTTTTTGCATCGTGCATATAAATAATACAGTGACATTTAGAGCAAAGGATCTTTATTTTTCATGATACAACAATGGCAGAGCTATGATGTTTGGCATGCCTCCTCTTTCTCACAGTCATAGTTGTTTTGTTTGTTGAAGCTATAGCGGTTGTGCATGGAATAATTAAAATGGTTTGCTGAATTAAAACGTGATAAGGAAATTGTATTATCAACATGAACTCAGAGTATCAATACCCAAAGATTAACAAAAAGTTAAGTAAACATTAACGAAGAGTACATGAAATCAACAGGGACCCAGCATATAAAATCACAGCATTACTGCATTTCCTTAATTTATAATATAGCTTTCATTGCTATCACATCTCAACTTGCGTGGGTTACTTTGTTTACATCCATGTTTTTATGCGAAAGCGTGAGACCAGGAACCATTGCTTTCCTTGGCCTCATAATCAGCCCTCTTGAAACAAAGCACATACTCAGACCTTGTAAACTCCATTATATTGCCAGGTCAGGAGGACACGTTATAACGAAGAGTCATTCTTGCAAATGTTTGGTGTTCCGGCGATAATGCCCGCTCATTATGGCATGTCATTAAAGATATCAAAGAGGTTGTTTGGAGTGTATTACAATATATAACACACACACACACACACACACACACACACACACACACACACACACACACACATATATATATATATATATATATATATATATATATATATATGTGTGTGTGTGTGTGTGTGTGTGTGTGTGTGTGTGTGTGTGTGACAGGTATAGATGTC
>NC_061826.1:28665666-28670666 GCF_019202785.1 Penaeus chinensis | reverse complement strand
TCATAAAGCGCCGAAAAACCCTGCTTTATTGTAAACCAGCACAATCGACCCTTCGAAATATATAGTCTTAGCGAAATAGAAATAATAACTATCTGATAACTACCACAGGTTCCACAGAATTCAAAGCTGAGTACATTAAACACAAGATAAGTGAGTACTTAAAAGAACCTATATATTACCTATGACACTGCAGTGACCGAACCCCCCATAAGCTGCACAGCGCCCACACAGTGACCTTCCTGCCGAGTCCAGTTCCAGACATTGCACTGTTCTTTTCACCGCTTGAGGACGCCTCAAGGGATATATCCACTCCAGTTCTCTTGAAAATCGGATGTAAAGCCCATGAGAGAAGACAATGGAAGGACCAGCACGCCAAGGGGGGGGGGGGGGGGGGATTACTAACCCTCCAACAGAGATATCAAAACTCTCTACAACTAACACCAGCTCTGACAATTCATATTCTATGATGATATAGGCTAAAATTCAATGTAATATCACTATGTAATGTTATGACCATGCATTAAATGTACCACAGCTTGCCCACGTCTGTGCAGTTAGCCAGGTTGGTAAATAAAGGACTAAACTAACATATTCTATGACTGACAAACATCAGGGAATCAAGTCGACACTAAAAATGAGTGTCGGATAAGAAAATATTAACTGAGGACGATTATATGTCTCATCTATCTTACGAAGCACGGCAGAAACAAGAGGTTATACAGGAAAAAGGAGCATCGACCTGGCTGACAACTCACTAAGGAAAACCATTTGTCTTACCAAACATGAAATCACTGATGCCATTGCCCTTCGGTGCGGTGGGCATTAGTAATCGACCTTTTTTCTGAACACATGGGCAGAGCCTTCACCGACATCCGAATCATCAGGCCTGTGGTTCGGTGTCTGCGAGACCTTACTGTATATGTGTGTGTGTGTGTGTGTGTGTGTGTGTGTGTGTGTGTGTTTAATATATATACATATATGTATGTATATAGAAGTGTGTTTGTATATCTATATATATGTGTATATATATATATATATATATATATATATATATGTATGTATATATTTATATATATATATATATATATATATATATATATATATATATATATGCATGTACATATGCATGTATGGATGAATATGTGTGTATAAATAGATTAAAAAAAAGATAGAGATCGATCGACAGACAGACAGACAGACAGATAACCAGACATAGATAGATTGACTGCTTAATAGAAAGATGGATATTTTTAGACTATAAGCGAAAAGCAACAATTGTTCGACGACCAACTGTTTCTACATGAAAATCTAGAGAATCTGAAAAATAAAACCCTGCCGAAGCAAGGCTTTGACTGCTAATTGGTCATTTGAATATTTTAAACAGGTCGTTTCCGTATTCCCAAGAACGCCATTTGCAATCGTCATTTTCTTGTTCCATTACTCTAAAGGTGGTAAGAATGTTCACGTGAAAAAACCGCCTGTTGACTCTCGAACCAAATTTGAAACGCGTGTGAAAAAAAAGATCGTTGTGAAAATTGGATGTTGCCGCGGGAACAGTCGAACATCAAGGCTTTATTATTATTATCATTATTATTGATTTCTTCGCTGAAGCAAAGGATATTCTAATGGTGATCAAAAGGCTAAAATTCAGTTCTCTAGAATTACGTAGGTTTGAAAAAAGGAAGGTCTGATGGTTGCCTTCAAGGTATGGGTAATTGTTCATTTGTTTTTGATATGTCACAGACTGTAGCATAATGAAAAAAGAAAATAGTGGATTTTTTCAGTGAATTGTAGAATTGATGAAACATTTTACTAATATGTTGTCTTTCTCTTTTGTGTAAGAATCTGAATATTAGTAATCTAGAGCTACTCTTAAAGTTCAATATAAAGCCCAATGACTTATTTTTGGATGACAAATTCCATCATGCAAAACTATGAACAAATACATACAAGAAAACACATTTACAGACTCCGTACAATTTCCTCCGTGTTAGTTCATAAATCAATCTCAGATCTCTCATAAATTAACTGATGCTGTGTTTGAGTTGGGTGTTTTCCCGCTGCCTAAAACAAAACAAAATAATAATAATAAAGAAAGAAAAAGTTTCATAAACCAAACTATTTTTGTTTTGAAATACCGAAGTCATGATTTGTGATGCGGACCGAGTAACACGAACGCACAGCCTCCACTTCTGTTACGTGCTCGCACAATGATTAAAATTCACGGATGCTTTTACGAAAGGTTATTTAACGGCACATCTTCAGCGTGAGGCTTTCGCGTGTATCGGGATTCTTGAATTAAGAGCACAACTACTGAGCACATTAGAAGTCACCAGTTATCTTGAAGGAAAACCAGGAAAAGGTTATCGATCGAACTGCTTGTGCAATTAAATCACCAGCTACAGTGTAATGATTTGGGAAATTATAATTTTACCAACTTACAATTGTATTGCTTTAGCCTTTCAGAAGCAGGAAATTTGCAAGAAAATATAAGGTTTTGTTAATAGATTTTCTTACCTTGTAAATAATGTACATACATAGATGTATGTATATAATATATATAAATATATATATATATATATAAACACAGCTGTGTGTGTGTGTGTGTGTGTGTGTGTGTGTGTGTGTGTGTGTGTGTGTGTGTGTGTGTGTGTGTGTGTGTGTGTGAAAAATGGCCACTATCAGTCGATGTCGACTTTGGCATTACTGACTCAGTCAATGCCTGGGCGAAAGAATGTGAGGAGCAAGCTGTTGCCCATGCAGCAGGCTCCCTCTCTCCACACAGCTGATGGATCTAAAGGAACGGCAGAGACCGATACGATATGTGCACACTCAAACATATATCTGTGTGTGTGTGTATATATGCATACTTATATATGTGTATATAATATATATGTATGTGTATATATATATATGTGTGTGTGTGTGTGTGTGTGTGTGTGCGTGCGTGCTTGTGTGTGTGTGTGTGTGTGTGTGTGTGTGTGTCTGTGTGTGTGTGTGTGTGTGTGTGAGTGTGTGTGTGTGTGTGTGTGCGCATACACAATAATAATAATGATGATACTAATAATGATAGTAATAATAATAATAATAAAGATGATAATATTAGTAATGATAATAATGATAATAATGATAATTATAATAATATTGATAATAATTATAATAATATTGATAATAATAGTAATAATGATGATAATAATAATAACAATAACAATAATAATAATAATAATGATAATGATAATAATAATAATAGTTATAATAATAATAGTAACAATAACAACAATAACAATAACAATAATAATGATGATAATAATGGTGGTAATAATAATAGTAACAATATTAATAATAGTAAGAATAATGATAATTATCATTATTATTATCATAAGGATAATAATGATAATACTAGTAATGATGATGATGATGATAATAATAATAATGATGATTTGTCGAAATTAAAATAGTTTATTATTACTATTAATACTGTTATTTCTATTGCCATGATTATAAACACTATTATAGCAATAATGATAACAATAACAATAAGTATGATAATAAGAATAACTGCAAAGATTATTGTTTTATAAGAATGAGAATGATAAGTAAAAACGATGATAATAATTATTATTATTACTGCTCTTGTTTTCTTCTTATAGTTGCTACTCCTCTTAACTACAAAGATCATTAGAGAAAGATCGTCCGCTATAGCTAGCACGACAAACATTATCCACGCATATTCTTGTGATATTAAGTTGAAGTGGGGATATATGCTGGTGCGTGTGGTGTCGACTGTTATTCACTAGCGACCTTTTTTTTTCCATGCACACTCATGACAATGCCTGGGGTTTGCATGGAGCTGACCGCGTGTTAAGATACCTGGAGTCCACATCCGACTTGCGTGGGTCTGAAAATAGCCCTGAGTACGCACACAAACACACATACACACATAGACACACACACACACACACACACACACACATATGAACAAACATAGACACACACAAACATACAGACATACACACGCATACACACACACACACATATGAACAAACATAGACACACACAAACATTCAGACATACGCACGCATACACACACACAAACACACACGCACACAAACTTACACACACACACCTACAAAGCTACACATACACGCTCAATAGTCGCCCCTACAGGGTAACGCACACACACACCCTCCCAATTCCCAGGCAGTGGGAGAGGGTCACGCAACACTGCCTTCATTTGTCTGCATTATGGAAGATACTCCGCCATTAGTCGTAGTACAGAGTATAGTATTGATTCTGGTTAAGTCGTTTCTTGTTGTCCTATGAATAAGCTAAGATAACTCTTCTTTGATTAACCTGTCAACCGTGAGCTTATCTTCTCGGCAACTGTAATGGAGAGACGATCTTTTTCACAATCAATATTCAACTTTGCTAAAAATAGCGAGGTATTCTATATTAAGATACAACTTTATCACTGCAGATACTTTACCATTAGCA
The DNA here is from genome assembly GCF_019202785.1 of Penaeus chinensis. Lineage (NCBI taxonomy): Eukaryota > Metazoa > Arthropoda > Malacostraca > Decapoda > Penaeidae > Penaeus > Penaeus chinensis. The sequence goes on along the minus strand of NC_061826.1, from coordinate 28,666,172 downwards.
GGGTTTTCGATTATGTAACAGGGTTGGAATATAATGGATTTGATGATTACGTAACAAAGTTATTACAAGGACACATTTTCCCAAATGGTATTTTTAAGTACAAGAGGAAGGCATTTCTGCACATATCTATGCCTAGCAATGATTATATAGTATTAGGCCTGTGCCCGGCGTCGTTCCGGGGGGGAAGCGGCCTGGAACACTTGCACAACAATAGGAACGACAGGAAAAGCAATAATGAGCGTAACACAAAGGGTTCTGCTCAGTGGAAAAAAGCATTAAGGATCGCAATGCTAAAAGCAGACATGCACTCTAATGCGACGCTCCCGACGCTGTTTCGCTGCCTGAGATACAACTGACCTCTGTATCGTATTGATTAGTGTCATACGAGGTTACGCCAAGGCAGGCAGGTCATGGCGGCGTGGCTGATAAGAGGCCGTGTTGTCTCACAGGATAGCCTGACTCCCTCGTGACTGACGGATATTGAACAGCGGCGAGAGCGGATACGT
>NC_061826.1:28638166-28650666 GCF_019202785.1 Penaeus chinensis | reverse complement strand
TCGCAGTCACTCTGAGACAGTGGTGCTGAGCAGACGTCACTCGATTGGCTTGTGATACATACACACACCCAAAATGGTAGGTGTTTCGCTCTCGCTTCTAGGAGGAAATACTCATTCCTGTTGTCCTTTGGAACGCGTGCAGGATAAAATGAAACGTTGTTGAGTATCGGTATGTGAAAGAAGTTTTACTTTCATCCGGCGCTAAAACCACTGCCGCCGGTCGCAAATGTCAGATTTTTCCTTTTATTTTTTCGTCAGAGAATATCCTCAAAGAAATTCGGATCTCTAATAATTGGACATAACGTGTGAAACCCAAAGAGAAGATAAAAACTCCAAAAAGTTCGAGTCGGAAGACGAAAAGGAACGTCAGTCATTCCAACATTCCCGGCCGCCAGGATTTCTGTCGCGGCGCCACCTAAATTCTCAGCATTTACACGTATTTGCCGTTTTCTGTCGTCCTTTCGCATGGCATCGCCGACCATTGCCGACCATTGCAGGTAAACTCGAGAAATAAGGGAGCTGGTGCATAGGCCTACTCAGGCGATAGGCTTCATGTGTGTGGGGGGGGGGGGGGGCTTAGGCGTGGTCCCCGCAACTGAGGCTGTTATTTCAGCTTTTTTCATCGCGAGGCGGCCGTTAGTGTGAGAGTTCTGAAGAGGAGCTCGGGTTCATGCATGGATAGTTTCAGGGAGAGTCCATTGTGAGCCCCGTGCACCCGCCCGGCTCGTGCAAGGGCCCCACGAAGGGCTCCTCCGTCGCCAGCCGCTCCGGGCCGAGCCTTCCCGTGGCTCGCCCGCCTCCTGCCGCGAGTGGCGAGGGCGAAGGCTGACCGAGGCGAGGCGGATTGCACAACCGCCCGTGGCACAGGACGCCCTCCTCGCCGCCTACGCCCGCCCTCGCCCCGACAATGAGGGCGCGATAGACTTTGCCGTAGGGCCTCATGATTTTGGAAGAAGCGGGAATACAAAATAGAAATCGGGGCATGAGTAGTATCCAGCCTGAGGCTGGCGAACGGCGATCCGTCCGTAGCTACGAACGTGCACACATACGCACGCACGCCGATAGTAGCAGCACACACGCGCACAGCCCCGGCCCAGTGCGCCGAGGAGCCGCTGTGGCGCCTGCCTCGCCTCCGCACGTGTGGAGGGAGGCGCGGGTCCATTTCTGGGAAAAGCGATGGGAGAATGCTTTAGACATGTCCAAGCGAGGCAGATGAAGCTGGCCATAGGCGGCTGGGTCTGGCTTGTCAGATCCCCTCCCCTCCAAGCCTCCCCCCCCCCCCTCCTGCCATGTTTGTATTTTTGTTTAGCTTAGCAAGGGTCACCTTGTACACGAATACGTCTTCGATGGACTGGCGAAAAGAAATGGCTGCAGTTGCGTCACCGGGGTGAACCTGTGTCGCTCTGCCGGGCCCAGCTTCCAAGGCGGGCTGGATCGACTGTCGGAGATATGGAAAGTGTGTTAGTGTGTGTATTTGTGTGTATTAGTATGCTCCCGCTCTTCTGTGTGTGTGTGTGTGTGTGTGTGTGTGTATATAATATATATATTTGCGTGCGCACGCGCACTTTATATTGCATTGGTATGCATTTGTGTTTGTGGTAGTATGTATGTGTGTAACTAGTGTCCACAAATGCATGCATGTGTGTGTGTGTGTTAGGAGAGTGTGTGTGTGTGTGTGTTAGGAGAGTGTGTGTGTGTGTGTTAGGAGAGTGTGTGTGTGTGTGTTAGGAGAGTGTGTGTGTGTGTGTTAGGAGAGTGTGTGTGTGTGTGTTAGGAGAGTGTGTGTGTGTGTGTTAGGAGAGTGTGTGTGTGTGTGTTAGGAGAGTGTGTGTGTGTGTGTTAGGAGAGTGTGTGTGTGTGTGTTAGGAGAGTGTGTGTGTGTGTGTTAGGAGAGTGTGTGTGTGTGTGTTAGGAGAGTGTGTGTGTGTGTGTTAGGAGAGTGTGTGTGTGTGTGTGTGTTAGGAGAGTGTGTGTGTGTGTGTTAGGAGAGTGTGTGTGTGTGTGTGTGTGAGGAGAGTGTGTGTGTGTGTGTGTTAGGAGAGTGTGTGTGTGTGTGTGTGTTAGGAGAGTGTGTGTGTGTGTGTGTGTGGAGAGTGTGTGTGTGTGTGTGTGTTAGGAGAGTGTGTGTGTGTGTGTGTTAGGAGAGTGTGTGTGTGTGTGTGTTAGGAGAGTGTGTGTGTGTGTGTGTGTTAGGAGAGTGTGTGTGTGTGTGTGTGTTAGGAGAGTGTGTGTGTGTGTGTGTGTTAGGAGAGTGTGTGTGTGTGTGTGTGTTAGGAGAGTGTGTGTGTGTGTGTGTGTTAGGAGAGTGTGTGTGTGTGTGTGTGTTAGGAGAGTGTGTGTGTGTGTGTGTGTTAGGAGAGTGTGTGTGTGTGTGTGTGTTAGGAGAGTGTGTGTGTGTGTGTGTTAGGAGAGTGTGTGTGTGTGTGTTAGGAGAGTGTGTGTGTGTGTGTTAGGAGAGTGTGTGTGTGTGTGTTAGGAGAGTGTGTGTGTGTGTGTTAGGAGAGTGTGTGTGTGTGTGTTAGGAGAGTGTGTGTGTGTGTGTGTTAGGAGAGTGTGTGTGTGTGTGTGTTAGGAGAGTGTGTGTGTGTGTGTGTTAGGAGAGTGTGTGTGTGTGTGTGTTAGGAGAGTGTGTGTGTGTGTGTGTTAGGAGAGTGTGTGTGTGTGTGTGTTAGGAGAGTGTGTGTGTGTGTGTGTTAGGAGAGTGTGTGTGTGTGTGTGTTAGGAGAGTGTGTGTGTGTGTGTGTGTTAGGAGAGTGTGTGTGTGTGTGTTAGGAGAGTGTGTGTGTGTGTGTGTTAGGAGAGTGTGTGTGTGTGTGTGTTAGGAGAGTGTGTGTGTGTGTGTGTTAGGAGAGTGTGTGTGTGTGTGTGTTAGGAGAGTGTGTGTGTGTGTGTGTTAGGAGAGTGTGTGTGTGTGTGTGTTAGGAGAGTGTGTGTGTGTGTGTGTTAGGAGAGTGTGTGTGTGTGTGTGTTAGGAGAGTGTGTGTGTGTGTGTGTTAGGAGAGTGTGTGTGTGTGTGTGTTAGGAGAGTGTGTGTGTGTGTGTGTTAGGAGAGTGTGTGTGTGTGTGTGTTAGGAGAGTGTGTGTGTGTGTGTGTTAGGAGAGTGTGTGTGTGTGTGTGTTAGGAGAGTGTGTGTGTGTGTGTTAGGAGAGTGTGTGTGTGTGTGTGTTAGGAGAGTGTGTGTGTGTGTGTGTTAGGAGAGTGTGTGTGTGTGTGTGTTAGGAGAGTGTGATGTGTGTGTGTGTGTTAGGAGAGTGTGTGTGTGTGTGTGTTAGGAGAGTGGTGTGTGTGTGTGTGTTAGGAGAGTGTGTGTGTGGTGTGATGTTTTAGGAGAGTGTGTGTGTGTGTGTGTTAGGAGAGTGTGTGTGTGTGTGTGTTAGGAGAGTGTGTGTGTGTGTGTGTTAGGAGAGTGTGTGTGTGTGTTGGTGTTAGGAGAGTGTGTGTGTGTGTGTGTTAGGAGAGTGTGTGTGTGGTGTGTGTGTTAGGAGAGTGTGTGTGTGTGTGTGTTAGGCGAGTGGTGTGTGTGTGTGTGTTAGGAGAGTGTGTGTGTGTGTGTGTAGGAGAGTGTGTGTGTGTGTGTGTGTTAGGAGAGTGTGTGTGTGTGTGTGTTAGGAGAGTGTGTGTGTGTGTGTCTAGGAAGAGTGTGTGTGTGTGTGTGTTAGGAGAATGTGTGTGTGTGTGTTAGAGAGGTGTGTTGGGAGGTGTGTGGGTGGTGTTGGTAGAGTGTGTGTGGGTGTGTGTTTAGGGGTGTGTTGGGTGTGTGTGTTGAGAGTGGTGTGTTGTGTGGGTGGTTAGAAGTGTGTGTGTGTGTGTGGTGTGTTAGAGAGTGTGTGTGTGTGTGTAGGAGTGTGTGGTGTGTGTTGAAGTGTGTGTGTGTGGTTAGGAGAGTGTGTGGTGTGTGTGGTGTTAGAGATGTGTGTTGTTGTGTGTGTGTTAGGAGAGTGTGTTGTTGTGTGTGTGTGTTAGGAGAGTGTGTTGTGTGTGTGTGTTAGAGAGTGTATGTGTGTGTGTGTGTGTGTGTTTGTTGGAGAGTGTGTGTTTGTGTGGTGTGTGTTAGAGAGTGTGTGTGTGTTATTGTGGTGTAGGAGATGCTATGTATGTATATTGTGTGTGTGTTAGGAGATGTTGGTTAAATGTTTGTGTTAGAGAGTGATGTATGTTAATGTTGTTTGTTGGAGAGTGCATGTATGTATATATGTGTGTGTGTTAGGAGAGTGCATGTATGTATATATGTGTGTGTGTTAGGAGAGTGCATGTATGTATATATGTGTGTGTGTTAGGAGAGTGCATGTATGTATATATGTGTGTGTGTTAGGAGAGTGCATGTATGTATATATGTGTGTGTGTTAGGAGAGTGCATGTATGTATATATGTGTGTGTGTTAGGAGAGTGCATGTATGTATATATGTGTGTGTGTTAGGAGAGTGCATGTATGTATATATGTGTGTGTGTTAGGAGAGTGCATGTATGTATATATGTGTGTGTGTTAGGAGAGTGCATGTATGTATATATGTGTGTGTGTTAGGAGAGTGCATGTATGTATATATGTGTGTGTGTTAGGAGAGTGCATGTATGTATATATGTGTGTGTGTTAGGAGAGTGCATGTATGTATATATGTGTGTGTGTTAGGAGAGTGTATGTATGTATATATGTGTGTGTGTTAGGAGAGTGTATGTATGTATATGTGTGTGTGTGTTAGGAGAGTGTATGTATGTATATATGTGTGTGTGTGTTAGGAGAGTGTATGTATGTATATATATGTGTGTGTGTGTTAGGAGAGTGTATGGTTTAGTAGTGTTGATTTATGGGCTCGCATGTCAGCATACACATTTGTAACTATAAAGTCTGTATGTGTGTGTCTGCATGTCTGTGTTAGTGGGTGTCTGTGTTGGTAGGGAGTATGCGTATATTTATGTTAGTGGTGTGTGCGTATGTACGTATGTATGTTAGTGATGTGGCTGTATGTAAGTCATTGGAGTGTGTGAATTTTTTTTTTTTTTTTTTTTTTTTTTTTTTTTTTTTTTTTTTTTTTTTTTTTAGCGGAGTTGCAAAACTGAAATGGAAAATGAAGTGAAATATTTCAGACTGGTGACAAAAGCCATGATATTTTTTTTTTTTTTTTCCGGTGTTCTTGTCCTAAGCTGAGCAAGTAACTTTCGTGACATGGCCAGCAGAAAGAAGCCAAGTCTAGAATCTAGGCTAAGACTGCCGTCGGTGTGAGACACTGGAAGAAATGGTTGTTTGGTTACCACACAGACAGTGGTCGTCAGCCACCCTTGTTCTTCATCCCCCAGCACTGCTCTCGCCAGGCGCTGGGGAAGAGACTGGGGATTAGTTTTGGTTTCCTCTAAGGGTGCAAATCCCGGCCTACACGGTGGGCAGGTGGCCCATGTGGAGGGGGAAGGAGAGGCGTGGTTGCTCATACTTTCGCTCAACCTTCACCTTAAGCTTTCACTTCACCTGCGGTCGTCGGCTGTTATACCAGATGAAGGTCGCCGCCCAGATCACCTCTGCTTGGGAGAATAAGAGGCTGGGGGAGAGGGAGGGGGGTGTCCAACTGTTCCTTCCTGTTCCTCCATTTTGTTTAGTCAAATCATTTTAGTCACTTACACTATAGTCGCGAAGAGTATTTTTATCGCTTTATTTAGTATTCTTTTATTTTGACGAGTCACCCGTACAACATTTGGATATACTTAGTGACGTTAAGAAATTGCTTTAGTCTCCCCAGCCAACCGATTCGTTCTCTTCGACCATGCTTTGCCATACGTTTTGAAGAGGCCCCGAGTTGAGTTAAAGTGCATGTGCCGTGTTTGCATTTAGTGTTCTGTTCTAGGCACTCGTTCACCTAAAGCAAATTCTTCCCTGTGTGTAGAAAATGGATCAGTTGCGGTTGCTATAGAACACTTTAGTCAGTTGTGGGTAAATCTGAAATAGCTAACGTAATGTGATAAAGAAATCTAACAGCTGCAATTTTTTTTTTTTTTTTTTTTTTTTTTTGGTGGGGAAGGTAGATAGCCTAAAATGTCAAAATATCGTATATTAGACCAGGTTTCCTACCTTAGTTTATTTTACTTTTATCTTTGTTTATCGCCTTCCGCCACCACACATGCCTCGGTTCAGAATTTCCCTTGTTCCCTACCTTTCCCACTTATTCCCTCGCCTGTTTTGTCCGTTTTTCGTGATTTTTTTGTGATGGGTCTCCCGTCTCCCCTTTTTCTCCTTGCCTCCTCTCCCCCCCCCTACCCTATTTCCCCCCCCGTGCATCCTCCTCCCCCTCCCCTTTCTTCCCCTAATATGACCTTTCCCCTTCCCCGTCCCCCTCCCCCTCCAGTCTGCCGTTCTCATTAAGTTGTGCAAATCGAAATCATATCCGGCTCTACCCGATGTCTCGAATGTGGGGCAAAACCTGGCGGGTTCCCACCATGATGACTTCACCAGGTCTGGCCTCTTGGTTTTGCATTAATTGTGACATGTCTTGTCGAGGCGTCTCCTCTCTCTCTCCTTTTTCTCTTTGTTTCTCTTTCTCTCCCCCTCTCTTTTCTGTTTCTCTTTCTCTCCCCCTCTCTTTTCTGTTTCTCTTTCTCTCCCCCTCTCTTTTTCTGTTTCTCTTTCTCTCCCCCTTCCTTTCTCTTTCTCTCCCCCTCTCTTTTTCTGTTTCTCTTTCTCTCCCCCTCTCTTTTTCTGTTTCTCTTTCTCTCCCCCTCTCTTTTTCTGTTTCTCTTTCTCTCCCCCTCTCTTTTTCTGTTTCTCTTTCTCTCCCCCTCTCTTTTTCTGTTTCTCTTTTTCTCTTTCTCTTTCTCTCCCCCTCTCTTTTTCTCTTTCTCTTTCTCTCCCCCTCTCTTTTTCTCTTTCTCTTTCTCTCCCCCTCTCTTTTTCTCTTTCTCTTTCTCTCCCCCTCTCTTTTCTCTTTCTCTTTCTCTCCCCCTCTCTTTTTCTCTTTCTCTTTCTCTCCCCCTCTCTTTTTCTCTTTCTCTTTCTCTCCCCCTCTCTTTTTCTCTTTCTCTTTCTCTCCCCCTCTCTTTTTCTCTTTCTCTTTCTCTCCCCCTCTCTTCGTTTTCTCTTTCTCTTTCTCTCCCCCTCTCTTTTCTCTTTCTCTTCTCTCCCCCTCTCTTTTTCTCTTTCTCTTTCTCTCCCCCTCTCTTTTTCTCTTTCTCTTTCTCTCCCCCTCTCTTTTTCTCTTTCTCTTTCTCTCCCCCTCTCTTTTTCTCTTTCTCTTTCTCTCCCCCTCTCTTTTTCTCTTTCTCTTTCTATCCCCCTCCCCCTCCCTTTCTCTTTCTCTTTCTATCCCCCTCCCCCTCCCTTTCTCTCTTTCTCTTTCTATCCCCCTCCCCCTCCCTTTCTCTCTTTCTCTTTCTATCCCCCTCCCCCTCCCTTTCTCTCTTTCTCTTTCTATCCCCCTCCCCCTCCCTTTCTCTCTTTCTCTTTCTATCCCCCTCCCCCTCCCTTTCTCTCTTTCTCTTTCTATCCCCCTCCCCCTCCCTTTCTCTCTTTCTCTTTCTATCCCCCTCCCCCTCCCTTTCTCTCTTTCTCTTTCTATCCCCCTCCCCCTCCCTTTCTCTCTTTCTCTTTCTATCCCCCTCCCCCTCCCTTTCTCTCTTTCTCTTTCTATCCCCCTCCCCCTCCCTTTCTCTCTTTCTCTTTCTATCCCCCTCCCCCTCCCTTTCTCTCTTTCTCTTTCTATCCCCCTCCCCCTCCCTTTCTCTCTTTCTCTTTCTATCCCCCTCCCCCTCCCTTTCTCTCTTTCTCTTTCTATCCCCCTCCCCCTCCCTTTCTCTCTTTCTCTCCCCCTCTCTCTCCCTCGCTTCATCCGGGTTGGGAGTGTGGGTCAGTTGACACCCACCCCTTCCTCCCTCCCCTCACTCCCACGCCCCTTAGACTAAGCTCTCCTTTATTTTTGATACCTTTTCTCAAGGTCATTTATCTTTTTTTTTCCTTTTGTCTCTATCCCTCCTCCTCCTCCCGTTATTTTCTTTTTTTCGTTTCCATGCCACATTTGGCCGTCGCCCCCCCCCCCCCCACACACACACACACATCCTTCCCTCTCGTCCAGCCATCCTCTCTGTATTAATTCCTCTTCGCCTTTCTTTCTTCCTTCTCTTCCCCTTTCTTTCTTCCTTCTCTTCCCCTTTCTTTCTTCCTTCTCTTCGCCTTTCTTTCTTCCTTCTCTTCCCCTTTCTTTCTTCCTTCTCTTCCCCTTTCTTTCTTCCTTCTCTTCCCCTTTCTTTCTTTCTTCTCTTCCCCTTTCTTTCTTCCTTCTCTTCCCCTTTCTTTCTTCCTTCTCTTCCCCTTTCTTTCTTCCTTCTCTTCCCCTTTCTTTCTTTCTTCTCTTCCCCTTTCTTTCTTCCTTCTCTTCCCCTTTCTTTCTTCCTTCTCTTCCCCTTTCTTTCTTCCTTCTCTTCCCCTTTCTTTCTTCCTTCTCTTCCCCTTTCTTTCTTTCTTCTCTTCCCCTTTCTTTCTTCCTTCTCTTCCCCTTTCTTTCTTCCTTCTCTTCCCCTTTCTTTCTTCCTTCTCTTCCCCTTTCTTTCTTCCTTCTCTTCCCCTTTCTTTCTTCCTTCTCTTCCCCTTTCTTTCTTTCTTTTCTTGCCTGGCTCACCCGCGCTTCGATCTGTCCCCCCTTTCCTGATGCTTCTTTGGCCTTCACTCTCGCGTTTCTAGCCCTCCTCCTCTCTTTATCTTGGCCTTATCATGATCTTCCATTTTTGGTAATGGAGGACCGAATTTTTCTCCGATTAAAGAAATATGTGTGTGTGCTTTAAAACTTAAAGCAGTGTGCTGTTTATATCGCGAGTGCCCCCCCCCCCCCCCCCGACTTTCTCTCCCTCGCCCCCTCCCTCCCTCCTCTCCGTAATTCTCCTTCCCTTTATATATTTCCACAGTCACCCCCCCCCCCCTTTCCCTCTCTCCATCTCCAATCCAGTGTTTATATATCTATCGTTCCCCTGCCTCTTTCCTCCTCCCGCTCCCCAAGGTGAAGGGAAATCGATGCAGAGTTGGCCCGTGCTCGGGTGTTTGGACAGTCGAGGGCAGAGTACGGTTGCCGTTCGATAAAGCGCCGCCGCCGCCGCCGCCGCCTCTTGTCAATAGCTGTTGCCACTGGAGGAGTTCCGTCGTTCGCGCTCGTCACCTCCGGCCCCTGCAGCCACCCCAGTTAATAGAGATTGGCAACGCCCCGGCGAAAGGTCGTCTTTGCCTCCCCCCCCCCCTCTCCACCCGTCACCTCCCCTCTACCCCCCACCCCTTAATCGATAATTGCGTCAGGAGCGTAAGGCGAGACCCGACCCCCAACCCCCAACCCCCCTAGCCTTCCGCTCCTCTCTCCCTCCCCTACCACCCCACTCCACCCACTACCCACCCAGTCGACGCCATTACCACCTGTTGGTACCGTCAGCGGGTTGGGGTTTGTGTCGTCGTTGGGCGCGGACTCACTCACTCCCTCCGCTCCTCTCCTCTTCCGCTTTCCCCCTCCCTTACATCCTCCACCCCACCCCCCTCCCCCTCCCATATCCCATCTTCAAGCCCCCCAACCCACACCCTTCCCCATATTCCATCCTTTCCCCAACCTCACCCCTTACACACATCTCCCCTCCCCCCTACCCCTACCCCTACCCCTACCCCTACTCCTCAATGAAAGAGAGGAGCGGAAAGACGATGAGGGAGGTAGTTGACTAATTGGGATTGGGGGGGGGGGGGCGAATCAGGACACGCGGTTAAGTTCAGCTTAAGTTCAGCTTTTCATGTGCGCGAGATTTTCTCAAACCACGCGCGTGCAACACCGAACGGCGAAAGGGTCACGGAAGGCCTGGCAGGAATGGTTGCCTCTTTGTCTGATTTGAAAGCATAAATTAATGTTTGTGTATACATATACATATACTTATACATATATACGATTATATTTATATATGTATGTATATATGAATGTATAAATATGTAAATGTATCATACAAACATAAAAATGTATTAATAAATAAATATGTATGTATATATACATGTAAAAATGTGTGTATATATATAAATATATATATACATGTGTGTATGCATATATATATATATATACATATACATATACATGTGTGTATGTATATATATATACATATATATACATATGTATACATATGTATACATATATATACATATGTATACATATATATACATATATATACATATGTATACATATATACATATGTATATATATACATATATATACATATATATACATATATATACATATGTATACATATGTATACATATATACATATGTATATATACATATATATACATATATATACATATGTATACATATATACATATGTATACATATATACATATGTATACATATATACATATGTATACATATATACATATGTATACATATATACATATGTATACATATATACATACATACATATATATGCATATATATACATACATATATACATATGTATACATACATATATACACATACATATATACACATATATACATATATACACATATATACATATATATACATATATACATATATATACATATATACATATATATACATATATACATATATACATATATATACATATATACATATATATACATATATCTACATATACATATATATACATCTACATACATATATACATATATATATACATATACATACATATATATACATATACATACATGTACATATATATATACATATACATACATGTACATATATATATACATATACATACATGTACATATATACATACATACATATATACATACATATATACATACATATATACATACATTTATACATATATATACATATATATACATATATACATATATACATACATATATACATGTATATATGTATATATATACATGTATATATGTATATATATACATGTATACATCTATATATATACATATATACATCTATATATATACATATATACATCTATATATATACATATATACATCTATATATATACATATATACATCTATATATATACATATATACATCTATATATATACTTATATACATCTATATATATACTTATATACATCTATATATACATATATACATCTATATATATACATATATACATCTATATATATACATATATACATATACATCTATATATATACATATATACATATACATCTATATATATACATATATACATATACATCTATATATATACATATATACATATACATCTATATATATACATATATACATATTCATCTATATATATACATATATACATATTCATCTATATATATACATATATACATATTCATCTATATATATACATATATACATCTATATATATACATCTATATATATACATCTATATATATACATCTATACATGTATACATCTATATATATACATTATACATCTATATATATACATATATACATCTATATATATACATATATACATCTATATATATACATATATACATCTATATACATACATATAGATAGACACACACACACACACACACACACACACACACACACACACACACACACACACACACACACACACACACACACACACACATTCACATACATATATACACACATTCACATACATATATACACACATTCTACACTCGCATACATATATACACGTACACTCGCATACATATGTGCACGTACACTCGCATACATATGTGCACGTACACTCGCATACATATGTGCACGTACACTCGCATACATATGTGCACGTACACTCGCATACATATGTGCACGTACACTCGCATACATATGTGCACGTACACTCGCATACATATGTGCACGTACACTCGCATACATATGTGCACGTACACTCGCATACATATATGCACGTACACTCGCATACATATATGCACGTACACTCGCATACATATATGCACGTACACTCGCATACATATATGCACGTACACTCGCATACATATATGCACGTACACTCGCATACATATATGCACGTACACTCGCATACACATATACACGTACACTCGCATACACAAGTTTACAAATACTGTCACATGTACTCGTGTACACTTGCATCCTGATGTGCATAGTGTGTTTAATGTACTACAATTTATTCTACGTTTTCTGTGAAACCAAGCTTCTTGAAATCCCTTGCGATGTTTATGAAAAAATTTTTACCCGAAATCCCGCAATTGGTCGGCATCCCGTCTACTCGTCCATATATTTAAAACAAAGTGGTAGAAGCTTAAATTCAGCGTATTTGTGCGTCTGTATTTGTTTGTGTGGTTAGCAGTGCGAGTGAATTCACTTCCTCCTTGTTCTTTCCCTAAATATATCAATAACCTTTCTTAAATAAATAGCTTGAGAGAAATAGTCCGTAAATATTATGCAGTACGCCTAGTTATTTTCTAACCACCACCCCTTCTCTATTAATCTTATGTAATAAGATGTAATTTTTAATCACTTAATTTTGGATAAGTCTAATGGTACTTTTAAGTGTTGATATAAATCTATCCAATAGTTATGGGGAG
>NC_061826.1:28605666-28633166 GCF_019202785.1 Penaeus chinensis | reverse complement strand
TCCCCTTTCCCTTCCCCTTCCCCTCTCCCCGTTCCGCCCCCTTCCTTCCCCCTTCCCCCTCTACCGCTCCCCATTGATCACTATTCCACTTCCCATGTTCCACTACCACCTTTCCTTTCCCCTTCCCCCTCTCCCGTCCTCCCCCCTCTCTCCTTTCCCCTTCCCCTGTTCCGCTCGCCTCCTTTCCTCCTCCCTGTCGTCCCTCCCCTTCCTCCCCTTCCTCTCGTTCGCTCCCCCCTTCCTTCCTCCGTCCCCTTTCCCTCCTCCTCCTCCTCGTCGTCGTCCTCCCTCCTCCTCCTCCTCGTCGTCGTCCTCCCTCCTCCTCCTCCTCGTCGTCGTCCTCCCTCCTCCTCCTCGTCGTCGTCGTCCTCCCTCCTCCTCGTCGTCGTCGTCGTCGTCCTCCCTCCACCTCCCTCTCTCGTCGTCGTCGTCGTCCTCCCTCCTCCTCCTCGTCGTCCTCGTCGTCCTCGCTCCTCCCTCCTCCTCCTCGTCGTCCTCGCTCCTCCCTCCTCCCTCCTCCTCCTCGTCGTCCTCGCTCCTCCCTCCTCCTCCTCGTCGTCCTCGCTCCTCCCTCCTCCTCCTCGTCGTCCTCGCTCCTCCCTCCTCCTCCTCTCGTCGTCCTCGCTCCTCCCTCCTCCTCCTCGTCGTCCTCGCTCCTCCCTCCTCCTCCTCCGCCTCGTCGTCCTCGCTCCCTCCCCCTCCTCCTCCTCGTCGTCCTCGCTCCCTCCTCCCTCCTCCTCCCCGCCTCGTCGTCGTCGTCCTCCTCCTCCTCCTCGTCGTCGTTCGTCCTCCCTCCTCCTCCTCGTCGTCGTCGTCCCCCTCCTCCTCCTCGCGTCGTCCTCCCTCCTCCTCGTCGTCGTCGTTCCTCCCTCCTCCTCGTCGTCGTCGTCGTCGTCGTCGTCCTCCCTCCTCCCTCCTCGTCGTCCTCGCTCCTCCCTCCTCCTCCTCGTCGTCCTCGCTCCTCCCTCCTCCTCGTCGTCGTCCTCGCTCCTCCTCCTCCTCCTCGTCGTCCTCGCTCCCTCCCCTCTCCTCCTCGTCGTCCTCGCTCCTCCTCCTCCTCCCTCCTCGTCGTCCTCGCTCCTCCCCTCCTCCTCCGTCGTCCTCGCTCCTCCCTCCTCCTCCTCGTCTCGTCCTCCCTCCTCCTCCTCCTCCTCCTCCTCCTCCTCCTCCTCCTCCTCCTCCTCCTCCTCGTCGTCCTCGCTCCCTCCCCTCTCCTCCTCGTCGTCCTCCCTCCTCCTCGTCGTCCTCGCTCCTCCTCTCCTCCTCTTTCTTTCTCTCATCTCTTTCTTTCTCTCACTCTTTCTTTCTCTCATCTCTTTCTTTCTCTCTCTCATTCTTTCTCTCTCTCTCATCTGTGTCTGTGTTTGTCTATCTGTCTCTCTCTCTCTCTTTTTCTCTCTCTCTTTTCTCTCTCTCATCTCTGTGTGTCTGTGTTTGTCTATCTGTCTCTCTCTCTCTGTCTGTGTTTGTCTATCTGTCTCTCTCTCTCTCTCATCTCTGTGTGTCTGTGTTTGTCTATCTGTCTCTCTCTCTCCTCTTTTTCTCTCTCATCTCTTTCTTTCTCTCTTTCTTTCTTTCTCTCTCTCTCATCTCTGTGTGTCTGTGTTTGTCTATCTTCTCTCTCTCTCTCCTTTTTCTCTCTCTCTCATTCTTTCTCTCTCTCTCTGTGTGTCTGTGTTTGTCTATCTGTCTCTCTCTCTCTCTTTCTTTCTCATCTCTCTTTCTCTCTCTCTCCTTTTTCTCTCTCTCTTTTTCTCTCTCTCTTTTCTTTCTCTCTCTTTCTTTCTCCTCTCTCTCTCTGTGTGTCTGTGTTTGTCTATCTGTCTCTCTCCTCTCTCTCTTTCTCTCCTCCTCCTCGTCGTCCTCGCTCCTCCCATCCTCCTCCTCCTCGTCGTCCTCGCTCCTCCCATCCTCCTCCTCCTCCTCGTCGTCGTCGTCGTCGTCGTCGTCGTCGTCGTCGTCGTCGTCGTCCTCCCTCCTCGTCGTCCTCGCTCCTCCCTCCTCCTCCTCCTCGTCGTCGTCGTCGTCGTCGTCGTCGTCGTCGTCGTCCTCGTCGTCGTCGTCGTCGTCGTCGTCCTCCCTCCTCCTCGTCGTCGTCCTCCCTCCTCCTCGTCGTCGTCGTCGTCGTCGTCGTCGTCGTCGTCGTCGTCGTCGTCGTCGTCGTCGTCGTCGTCGTCGTCGTCGTCGTCGTCGTCCTCCCTCCTCCTCGTCGTCCTCCCTCCTCCTCGTCGTCGTCGTCCTCCTCCTCCTCCTCGTCGTCGTCGTCGTCGTCGTCGTCGTCGTCGTCGTCCTCCCTCCTCCTCCTCGTCGTCCTCGCTCCTCCCTCCTCCCTCCTTCCTCAGCGCCCTGTTTGTATCTATTGATCGCACGCTCTACCAGTCGTCATTCATGGTGCAGCCTAGCGGCACGGCGCCACCCCCCCCCCCCTCCAACCCCCCAGACACACACTATTTCCCAGTTCTTTCTTTTCAAACGTTTTGCCTCATGGTGTCGACACATGTCCCTTATCCTGACAAACAATAACAACAGATAGACTGGCTGAAGTCTCGGGTGGTTTGGCTAGGAAATGACCATGGAGACCCTCCTCCCCCTCCTTATTTATCGAGTTTTGTTGGGTCTCATTTTGTGTAGTAGATACGGTCCATGGAGGGTTGGTATGTAGAGGAGCATGGCTGGAGAAAGGGAAGGGAGGAAAGGGGAGGAGGTCAGTGTTCACTTCTGGAGCTGGTATTGATCGTGCGGGGCCCTGCTCCATATATTATACTGCTAGGACGAGCTGCACTATCAGCCCTTCACGTCAGCTCTTTCTCTCTTTCTTTCTCTCTCTCTTTCTTTCTCTCTCTCTTTCTTTCTCTCTCTCACTCTCTCTTTTTCTTCTCTCTTTCTTTCTCTCTCTTCTCTCTCTCTTTCTTTCTCTCTCCTCTCTTCTTTCTTTCTCTCTCTCTTTCTTTCTCTCTCGTCTTTCTTTCCTCTCTCCTCTTTCTTTCTCTCTCTCTTTCTTTCTCTCTCACTCTCTCTCTCTCTCTCTCCTCTTCTTTTCTCTCTCCTCTCTCTCCTCCTCTTTCTTTCTCTCTCTTCTCTCTTCTTTCTCTCTCTTCTCTCTCTCTCATCTTTTTCTCTCTCTCTCATTCTCTCTCTCTCTTTCTTTCTCTCTCTCTTTCTTTCTCTCTCTCTTTCATTCTCTCTCTCATTCTTTCTCTCTCTCTCTCTCTTCTCTTCTCTCTCTCTTCCTTTCTCTCTCCTCTTTTTCCTTCTTCTCTCTCTCTTCTCTTCTCTCTCTCTCTTTCTTTCTCTCTCTTCTTCTTTCTCTCTCTCTTTCTTTCTCTCTCTCTTTCTTTCTCTCTTTCCTTCTTTCTCTCTCTCTCTTCTTTCTCTCTCTCTCTCTTTTTCTCTCTCTCTCTCTTTTTCTCTCTCTCTCTCTTTTTCTCTCTCTCTCTCTTTTTCTCTCTCTCTCTCTTTTTCTCTCTCTCTCCTCTTTTTCTCTCTCTCTCTCTTTTTCTCTCTCTCTCTCTTTTTCTCTCTCTCTCTCTTTTTCTCTCTCTCTCTCTTTTCTCTCTCTCTCTCTCTTTTTCTCTCTCTCTCTCTTTTTCTCTCTCTCTCTCTTTTTCTCTCTCTCTCTCTTTTTCTCTCTCTCTCTCTTTTTCTCTCTCTCTCTCTTTTTCTCTCTCTCTCTCTTTTTCTCTCTCTCTCTCTTTTTCTCTCTCTCTCTCTTTTTCTCTCTCTCTCTCTTTTTTCTCTCTCTCTCTCTTTTTCTCTCTCTCTCTCTTTTTCTCTCTCTCTCTCTTTTTCTCTCTCTCTCTCTTTTTCTCTCTCTCTCTCTTTTTCTCTCTCTCTCTCTCTTTTTCTCTCTCTCTCTCTTTTTCTCTCTCTCTCTCTTTTTCTCTCTCTCTCTCTTTTTCTCTCTCTCTCTCTTTTTCTCTCTCCCTTTCTCCAAGTTTATTGATTAGGCACGTTTAAGAAGGCAGCTAAATATTATGCCCACTGTAAGGTATAGGTTGTGGCCAGAGTTTGTCGTTTCGGAACACTTAGTCAGTTTTTGCCGTTTTGAAGGGAACTTTGCCCCAAAGACCTTCAAGTGATGTTACCTGCCACTCCTACTCGAGTTGCTACATCTTGTAATTGTAAGGAGTCTTTACCAGGGCTTTGTTACCACCATATAACAGTATAGACATCCACCCTGTGTTTGTTCATCACCCTTCCCAAATTTACTTTTCCTTCCACCTCGCAGAACGGGCTCCACCCTCTGTCAACATTCCAACTTGCCATAACACATCCTATGTCAACAATAATCTCTCCTCGCCCCTTCCCTTCTTCCCTTCGGCCTTGGCGCCACCTCCTCAGAATAGCCTCTGGGATCTATCCCTTTGAAAGTCCTTGCAAATCTATTCGATCTCTCCCTCCCCACTTCCCCCCTTCGCATTCACGATTTCCCCGCTCTCACAGCATATGCACTCTTCCCTTGACCCTTTTGATTAACAAACACAGCATCCGAGTGGTACAGTCCTGCGCAATCTGCTATCTCGTTTCTTAAACCTCAGTGGCGGTGATTGCATTAGTACTGTCGATTGCTTCGAAGTTAGTACAGGGTGTTCATTTATGAATACGCAGTAATAGGGATGTATCATTAGACTTGCTGTGAAGCCTTGATCAGCCCATCAGCTGTAGTTCGTATTATTAGATTGCCTCTGCTGTTAGACCATATGCACAGCTGTGAAAGGATAGACTTCAAACAGGCGGATTGTAAAAGGAAGTAGGAATAGGAATAGGAATAGGAATAGGAGTGGAGATGGAGGCGCTGAGAGTGCAAGAGTCGGAGAGCAGCGTTGGAGGAATGTACCCTGCCTGACCTGTCGGGATCAATAAGGAGGTCCCTGGTCTTCCAGTCCCAAAACTGCGCCTTCCCTTAACTGGTTTTCCTTTCCGAGGCCACGGAAGCCATGCGTTTCCTCAGTCGCCTCTTGAAACTGTCTGCTGTACGACAGAGGAAGGTTTTGAGCAGCGTTTAAGACAACTGGCTACTAGGACTTAGCGTGTACCCTATGTTTCTCGCGCAAACAAATTGCCTCGGTACAGCTTGAAGCTGTAAAATGCCCGTTTTCTGTGTAGGCGGTAGAGCCCGTTGAAGTAGCAGTGTAGGAAGGTTGCCAGCCATATGTAGGTAGAGGAAGTTTCTCTGTAGTAGGCAGGAAATTAGTGTGTGTGTGGGGGGGGGGTGTATCCCCTCTTGCTATTAGGAGGACAAGACGTGTATACAAGTATCCGGTCCTGTCATAATAATGGGTCATTTTATACCCAGGTGTTAGGAGGACCATCAAAGGAAGGAATTTTGTTTGACAAAAGTTGTCTGGTAGACATTGCTCTGTCATTTATAAACAGGATATTTAATTTAAAAATCGTCTACAAATGCAGAAAGTTATTACTAACCTTTTAAAAGGAAATAAGGTCATATTCACAAGGAAGTACAAAGGTCAAGTGCTTCACGGGTTGCACAAGAGTGAGGGATGGGGGGGGGGGGGGGGGGTAAAAAGATCGGATACGGCAGACTGTTGTAAAGGAAGGCGTGGGCTCAGGTGTTTGTGTTAGGATTGAGGGGAAAGGGTAAGGTTTCAGGCATAGGGCTCGGGAAGGAGGGGAAGAGGGTGGCTCAGGGGAGGGGGGAGAGGGTGCAAGAGGTCGGCCTTCCTCTCTCCGTCGAAGGACCGTAAATGCTGGCGCTTTCTTTTTGCTGTGCGCTTGTTGGTAAGTATCCCTTCGATGGCTAAGCTTAAGGAGATAGTCACGTTTCCTAGGAGACGAAGGACGCGAACCGTGGCCAGTCTCTCGACGACTGATCTGATCCCCCTTCTGAAATGCAGCTCCGCTTCTGAATTCGCTCAAAATTGACTCTTCTTTTAAATTTATTAAATATACATTCGGCTGAAGAGATCTGCCCTTATGCTCAATAGTGAATCTGTTCTCTTGGATAGTCCATTGTGTATACGACAACACATGTTCCTGTCGTAAGAATTTTTAAAAGTTTTTTAGTGTATGCATTCCCTTCATTGCATAATTGACCAAACGTAACCGAAAAAGAATTGATTCATGCTGGAGCTTCTTGATATCCTTATTTACAAATTGTAGCCCCCCCCCCCTCCCTCTCCCCTTACTGCGGCCACGATTTGCTTCCGGATGTCTAGTAATAGTTGCTGAGAGCTGAGGTTCTACAGTAGGGCTACAACTCGGTGATTGATAACTTGCAAGATTTTTCCTTAGCTAGGGACAGGACGAGTATAGAATTTTATTGCCATATTTTCATTCTGGGTTTGTAATTATTCTTATTCATATTATAATTATTTTAATGATTAATGATCATCCGCTTGTATTCCCAACACTAAAACGGTTCTCTCTCCTCCCCTCCCCCACAGGCGGATCAGCTGACCGAAGAACAAATTGCCGAATTCAAGGAGGCCTTCTCCCTCTTCGACAAGGACGGCGACGGCACCATCACCACCAAGGAACTGGGCACAGTCATGAGGTCCTTGGGCCAGAACCCCACCGAAGCCGAACTGCAGGACATGATCAACGAGGTGGATGCTGACGGTGAGTGGAGAAGGGGGTGTTCATTGTGGGAGGGGAGATGTGGGAGATGGAAGGGAGAGAGAAAATCTTTCCCATCATTACGTTCATGTTTGACTTGTTAAAACGGTTGGTTCAGTGATAAGTTTAACCTGCGCGCCCCATGTTTTTGTTACTGTAACGTTGCTTGTCTTCAGTGCTTAACGGTTCTTTTCATGACTTGGGAGCGAGGGAGGGAGGTGGGGAGGTGGGGAGGTGGGGTGGAATAATTAGTTGACATTTCTATCGGCGCATTCTGTGTGGGTAACGGAGGGCTCGAGAGGGGAGAGGCGAGGCCGAGGGTGCGAAGACGGATTAAAGAGTGCGTGAGAAGACTGTTGGTCGGAAATCGATTTTTAAAAAAAATTATGAAACAAGAGACGGAAGAGAGACTACGGGCAATGTGCCCTGCCCCCACTGCCGAAGGGGACGAACGGACGGAAGTAGGAGCAGGAGTGGCAGCAGCAGCAGCAGTCACTGTTGAGCAGCACGTGTTGGTGGATATAAATACCCGGAGCCAACGCCATCAAGCCAGCAGGACCCGATGTAGCGGCCTCCAACACAAAACGGTATTAAGGGTCAGCAGTTGGCTTGATTTTTGATACAAGTTAGCGGGGATCATTGCCCCCCCCCCCCCCCTTCACTCCTCTTTCTTTAATCTCTTGCTCTTCTCTCTCTCGTTCTCTTTACATCTTCAAAGAAATAGACAAGAAGAGTTACTCCTGTTAAAGAAATATTACATATATATATTTCCTTGTCCACGAGTCCGGTTGCCGTTTTCGTCTTCATGTCTGTGCACGGAGTTAGCTAAAGTATAAATGTAAACGGAGGAGGAACGAGGATAGCGAGGGACTAATAGGAAAAAAGGGGGGAAACAGCCACCCCCATACCGGGAGAGTGGCCTTGGCACTTGTCGCACTGCTGTCATGCTATTTATAGACACAATCCCGACATTTTGGTGTGTCAGGTTTTAATGAAAAGATAGCGATTGTCTTGGAGGAGGAGGTGAGGGGGAGGGGACGTGAAGGGAATGGTGGTGGTGGCTGTAAGCGGAAGTTTTTAAGCATACTTGGTAGTAGCTCTCGCCGTTCGATGCTTAAAGTGTTGAGGTGTTTCTCGCTCGTTCTCTCCCTCTCCCTTCCCCCGTCTCGTGGTAAATTAGACATTTGCAAGAACTCTCCTGAAAAGCGAAATCCCGCCATGACCCCTTCGTTGCTGCTCGCCCCCGCACCCTCGCCCATAGCCTGCATTTCTACACAACGCGAGCTTCGTGAAGGTGACTGGGTACACTACGCCATGTCATGCCCACTCATGCCTGGAGCCGGGCCGTTCTGTGCGGTGCTGTGCCTGCTTGCCTGCCAGATTACTGACATGCCTTCGGGTTTTGCTCGTGATAAAGACGAGGCTGGGGAGTCTATCCTTTGGTTGGACATTTATTTAAGGTTATCTATCAGTTGCGATGTCTTCCCCGCTTTACGTCGATCAGCATCTTTGGATCGTTAACGCCAAATGCAGGCGTGGTGGCCGGCGTTGGGCATGGCCGAGCATTCGCTCTTTAATAAGTCACTGAGGAGAGACGTGTGCCCGTATTGCCGGTGCACTCTAGCTTGGCTTGCTGGTAGGGGTTTCTCATCACATATGCAGACGCAGTTGCACATACATAGTCCTTACAGGCAACTTAAGACCTCTGTATGATATACTATATACATATAGTATATACTCCTGCCCAGACTGTAGACGTGCGAGTGTCCTTTGCGTGAGGCCCCGTTCGCAGGCCTCCGAGCTCCGGCGCCGCATGCCCTAGGGCTGACCACTAGAAAGTTCCCCGCCGTTGGAATGTTCCTCGGCGGCGGCGGCGGCGGCGGAGCGCTCGTTTCCGTCACCTTTCTCGCTCCACTCCACCGGAAGTTTTCGTTTTCCTGCTCCTGGAATTAGCGGGTCGTTTTGCGACGGCGGCTGGGCTGGGAGGGGGTGGAGAGGGTTGGCGTGGACTACGACGACGTCCCTTGTGCCCGACAACCTACTTGGCACTGGCTGGGCTGGTGCCACGCAGAGCCGGGTGGTGCCATCGTGTGAACAGTTCATATCTCTCTCTCTCTCTCTCTCTCTCTCTCTCTCTCTCTCTCTCTCTCTCTCTCTTCTCTCTCTCTCTCTCTCTCTCTCTCTCCTCTCTCTCTCTCTCTCTCTCTCTCTCTCTCTCTCTCTCTCTCTCTCTCTCTCTCTCTCTCTCTCTCTCTCTCTCTCTCTATCCCTCCCCCTACCCCCCTCTCCCTCTCTCTCTCTCTCTATCCCTCCCCCTACCCCCCTCTCCCTCTCTCTCTCTCTCTCCTCCCCCTACCCCCCTCTCCCTCTCTCTCTCTCTCTCTCCTCCCCCTCTCCCTCTCTCTCTCTCTCTCTCTCTCTCTCTCCTCCCCCTCCCCCCCCTCTCCCTCTCACTCTCCCCCCCCTCTCCCTCTCACTCTCCCCCCTCTCCCTCTCACTCTCCCCCCTCTCACTCTCCCCCCCTCTCCCGCTCACTCTCCCCCCTCTCCCTCTCACTCTCCCCCCCCTCTCCCTCTCACTCTCCCCCCTTCTCCCTCTCACTCTCTCCCCCCTCTCCCTCTCACTCTCCCCCCCTCCCCTCTCACTCTCCCCCCCTCTCCCTCTCTCTCTCCCCCCCCTCTCCCTCTCACTCTCCCCCCCTCTCCCTCTCACTCTCCCCCCTCTCCCTCTCACTCTCCCCCCCTCTCCCTCTCACTCTCCCCCCCTCTCCCTCTCACTCTCCCCCCCTCTCCCTCTCACTCTCTCTCTCCCCCCTCTCCCTCTCACTCTCCCCCCCTCTCCCTCTCACTCTCCCCCCCTCTCCCTCTCACTCTCCCCCCCTCTCCCTCTCACTCTCCCTCCCCTCTCTCTCCCTCTTCCTCTCCCCCCTCTCCCTCTCTCTCTCCCCTCTTCCTCCCCTCTCCCTCCCTCCCTCCCTCCCTCCCTCCCTCCCTCCCTCTCCCGTTATTTGTGTTGCTTTCGGATTCAGCGAGTTCGAGAGACGCTCGCCGGAAAGTGTTCCCAGAATCTTGGTGGAATCGCCGGCGAACAGAATGCAGAGAGACTGGTATTTGTTCCTGCTCGCTGTCACACACGGCTGAGGCTGCCATGGGGTATGAGCGGGCGCGCGCAAGGGAAGGGGGGGCGGGGGGGCGAGAACGAGAAGGTCGCCGTTGTCCTCTTGTCATAGGCCAAACGCAATTAGAAAAAAAAAAAGAATTGACGGGGTCTGTGGGTGGCGGCGGCGGCGGCGGCGGCGGCGGCTTGCGGGCAAAGTGGCACCCGCGCCCGCAGTTTGCCCGGGCCGGCCTCACGGTGCCCTTGATGGTCAGCAGTGCCAGACGCCGCCACAGTCTCTCTCTCTCTCTCTCTCTCTCTCTCTCTCTCTCTCTCTCTCTCTCTCTCTCTCTCTCTCTCTCTCTCTCTCTCTCTCTCTCTCTCTCTCTCTGTGTCTGTCTCTCTCTCTGCTCTCTGTCTCTCTCTCTCTGCCTCTCTGTCTCTCTCTCTCTGCCTCTCTGTCTCTCTCTCTGCCTCTCTCTCTCTCTCTCTCTGCCTCTCTGTCTCTCTCTCTCTGCCTCTCTGTCTCTCTGTCTCTCTCTCTCTCTGTCTCTCTCTCTCTCTGCCTCTCTGTCTCTCTCTCTCTCTGCCTCTCTGTCTCTCTCTCTCTCTGCCTCTCTGTCTCTCTCTCTCTCTGCCTCTCTGTCTCTCTCTCTCTCTGCCTCTCTGTCTCTCTCTCTCTCTGCCTCTCTGTCTCTCTCTCTCTCTGCCTCTCTGTCTCTCTCTCTCTCTGCCTCTCTGTCTCTCTCTCTCTCTGCCTCTCTGTCTCTCTCTCTCTGCCTCTCTGTCTCTCTCTCTCTCTGCCTCTCTGTCTCTCTCTCTCTCTGCCTCTCTGTCTCTCTGTCTCTCTCTCTCTCTGCCTCTCTGTCTCTCTCTCTCTCTGCCTCTCTGTCTCTCTCTCTCTCTCTGCCTCTCTGCTCTCTCTCTCTCTCTGCCTCTCTGTCTCTCTCTCTCTGCCTCTCTGTCTCTCTCTCTCTCTGCCTCTCTGTCTCTCTCTCTCTGCCTCTCTGTCTGTCTCTACACACACACACACACACACACACACACACACACACACACACACACACACACACACACACACACACACACACACACACACACACACACCCCGGATACGCTGAGTGCCACGTAGCTCGCTCAGCGTGCCTCCTGGTGTCCCGTGGCACACTCGCCCGCCCGCCTCGCACGCCGCGGCTGCTGTAATGGGGCCGAGGATGCAGTGCTTTCTGATGCCTCGTTGCTCAAGTAGGCTCAGGAAATCGCTCTCAGGCGTTGCGTAATGGCCGGGCTGCCTTTGTTCGAAATGTAGATTTTATTATTATTTTTAATGTTATTATTATTATTATTATTATCATCATTGTTGTTGTAGTGCGTGTGAACTGTTTATTTTTCATCTAGGAGAGGAGTTCGTTTACCTCTTGGAACACTTTTGGCTCCCCTTTTTTGCTTGCTTTCTCTTGCTCGATCTCTCGCCCCATACCGCTCTTTCTCACTCACACACACACACACACACACACACACACACACACACACACACACACACACACACACACACACACACACACACACACACACACACACACACACACACACACACACACACACACACACGTTCTCTCACTCTCTCGCTCTCTCGCTCTCTCGCTCTCTCGCTCTCTCACTCTCTCACTCTCACTCTCTCACTCTCTCACTCTCTCTCTCTCTCTCTCACTCTCTCACTCTCTCACTCTCTCACTCTCTCACTCTCACTCTCACTCTCACTCAGTCTGTTACTGCCTTGCATTGCAGTTAAGGCAGTAGTGCAAAGGTCTCGGCTTGATGGCCAGTGGCCAGGCGTGCTTTTGCAAGGGTTTCCGTTGCAACGGAACGAGAGAGAACCCGATTGCTCCGGCGTTGCAAGGCGCGTGACTTGGTTTGCATGATGCTCTAGTATTGTGCGGTTAGATTGCATTGCAGCTTTCGGAGGAGTCTTTTTCTTTCTTCGTTTTTTTTTTTCCCCTTTTTGTTTCCGCGAAACTTTTTATTGGTTTTCCACCTCAAGCGTCACTGCTGCAGGCGTTCGGCGTGGGAAAGTTTGCGGCGTGCAGTCCGCTAAAATCTCCAGATGGGAATAGCTCTTGTACTCTGATCGCGGAGGAAAGGACAACAGCTTGTCTGGCATGTGCGTGGGAAATCTAGTGTCACGTGGGGAACTTCCCTCTCCCCCTCTCCCCCTCTCCCCCTCTCCCCCTCTCCCCCTCTCCCCCTCTCCCCCTCTCCCCCTCTCCCCCTCTCCCCCTCTCCCCCTCTCCCCCTCTCCCCCTCTCCCTCGCTTCCTCTCCGCATCTGCTCTTTTCCGAATCGTACTTCCGCATATTTTCTTTTCGTTCGTATACTTATAATTGGAGTAGATATTCATTGTCTTCCACTGCAGGGTTGCAGACGGTAAAGCCAATATTTGATATTTACAGGGCCTCGTTTACATGCGAAGGCCGGACGCCTGGCAGTCGGTAGCGCGAAAGGCAAAAGGGCGAGCCGGGCGCAGGTTCTCGGAGCGGGGCGGGCGTGTTAACCTCTTCCACGTATTTTTTGGTTTCCTCTTTTCCCACACGGGTCTCCGAAGCCGCCTCGGGCCGGGCAGCACTCGGAGTAGAGGGTGGGTGAGTGGGGAAGGGACCCTTCCGGCCGTAAAATGCGCCTCCGGTGTCACTGCGGCGGAAGAAATCTCGCAGGACTAAACCCCTGTCTTCCTCCTAGACATGTATACGCGCCACAAGAAAAATAGTTTAGCGAGTGGCAGCCCAACTCGCGAATGTTTACTCGGCGCGTAAACACTCGCACTTTGATACAGCCGTGCGTTGTGCCCTTAGAACGCAACAACGCACGACGCTACTCGGCACTCGCCCCGTCCGGGCCTTTGCTCGTGATCGTTCTTGCTGCTGTTGCGAAGTCGCTGCTCGCAGTACTCGCCTGTAGTCTCCAAGATCTCACGAGTGTTGGGGCTATCGTTTTGGTTCGGTCATTGTAGGGGCGAATGCCTCTTAATCTTCAGTTCCAGGAGCCCCTAATACTAATAGTAAATCGTTCTTTCCTTCCCTGTTTCTCTACTCCGCTCGCGTCTCCTTTCTCCTCCCCTCTGCTATTTTTCGCTCCACACTTTTTACATCCTCTAGACTGGAGTTACCCCGCCGCTGGCTGCACCTGGCCGTAGATAAAGCATTTGTCAGTTAGAGCCGGGCCAGGATGCGTACAATAGCATCTACCGCTTTAGATTGCGGTTGGCACGAGACCGTTAGCCCGTCACACTTAGCACTCTCTTCCCCCAACGTCCGATCTCCTCGTTCAGCTGATAGTCGTTTCGCGAGCGCACATTCTTCGGCTCCAGCAAGAAAATCGTAAGCGGTAGGGAGTCTTCACACGAAAAGAAAAAAACCTGCGCAGACACAAACAAGCACATGTGAGGCGTATCGACTGGCACCATTCATGAACAACCATCAAGCGACGGCCTCACGGATTGGAAAAGTAACTGGAAGCACTAGTAAGAGAAGAGGATGGATTGGCTTGCTTTTTTCGATTCCGGGTGATTTGCCCTGTGTATTGTTTATCTGATGGAGTTCCAGCAATAGCAGTGCCTGTATTAAAGGTAACCCTTATTCGTTACAAATTGTAATGAGCTAACGGAAGATCACCAATCAGACGGGTACCCGCTCTTTCCCTCCCCTCCCTTGCGAACGTTAAAATGATGCACAAAAGCGGTTGGTATTAATCTCATGTCGAAATTTGCCCCCCCCCCCCCCTCTCGTCGCCCCAAGGAGTTCGAGCCAACCGTCGGCGCAGGCATTGTAAGCCTCTGGCCATGACGCCACTGTCACTCTCCTAACGAGCATAAAAGATCATCACAGCCGAGCGAAATTGTGCGTTCATACGTGCGTGCGAGCTGAGAGGGCAGAGCAGGCGGTGTGCCGGTGAGTCATCGCCGGGCTGTGGCCGGGTGAATCATGCACATTGCGGCAGGGAGGAGAGTGGGAGGGGGGGCGTGTAGGAGGAGAGGGTGGAAGGGAAGGATGACACGAGGTTGAGAAGTGACTTGAAACAATGGAATATGAGGGGGACACTGGGGAGGATGATGAACCTAAAGAAAAAAATGCGAGAGGTTCGAGGGAGCTGGTAATAAACGGAAGAGGTTGGGGGAGGGGAAGAAGAGCAGCAGCAACAGCGCCAGTGTTTACGTTCTGCTCCGCGTCTGTACACGAGATACTCGTGATAATTTATGAATGGGT
Organism: Penaeus chinensis; assembly: GCF_019202785.1. NCBI lineage: Eukaryota > Metazoa > Arthropoda > Malacostraca > Decapoda > Penaeidae > Penaeus > Penaeus chinensis. The sequence goes on along the minus strand of NC_061826.1, from coordinate 28,619,235 downwards.
TGATTGGATCTCCACCAGCTGGCCTCGACAGTGGCCCATTGTGTGGCGATGATTGCGCTGAGGACCACGTGGACCATTCAGTAATGACCTTATTGTTTGCCAGTTGGCGAGTCTCGTGTTTGTTTATCCTACCTTTCCTGTATGCTTGCAAATTGTCGTAATTGACTTGGGATTAAGGGCGAAGGAATTGGCAGTTCTGGCGGGGTTCATGTCATCTTGTTTAGGTTTTCTAATGAGAGTGATTATCTCGCTCCTTTTGTCCTTGTCGTGTCTTTTAAACCCCGTTGTTCCCTCGCAGGTAATGGCACAATCGACTTCCCCGAGTTCCTCACCATGATGGCCCGCAAAATGAAGGACACCGACTCCGAGGAAGAGATCAGGGAAGCCTTCAGGGTGTTCGACAAGGACGGCAACGGCTTCATCTCTGCGGCCGAGCTCAGGTTAGTTGGAGGGGCACTGGACCCTATTCCAGAAGACTTGACAAAGCGAATATGTTGCTGTTGTTATTCCTGTCCACGACGCCTTCTCTATGAGCCTTGTTTCTGCAGGCACGTGATGACCAACCTCGGAGAGAAGCTGACTGACGAGGAAGTCGATGAGATGATCAGGGAAGCCGATATTGACGGCGACGGTCAGGTCAATTATGAGGGTAAGTTCGAAAGGTCCGAGGCCAAGACTTGTGGCCCTCGCTGCGACCTTTTCACTTATTTATTGGATAGCGGGCAGTTCCACCTGTGAGTCTCCTCGGAGGTAGAACTTGGGTGGATCTATTGGCAGCTCACGGAAACACTCGGTGCTTGGAAATCGAGGGAAATTTGGGTTCATTAAGAACAAAAATCAAAAATCCCCTTCTTGAGTGCTTGAGGAAGAGTGCGTGGGTTGTAGGGGCTTGCAGGAGATGGTTTTCTAAATTTCTGCTGCACAGTAGCACTTTTAAGGCACGGGTCTCAGGTACTGCGTGTGGTGTGCGGTGAACACAGCTAATTGGACTTCAGAAAAGCCGATGGTTTGCCTTGCAAAGGTTGGGAATGCAGAAAGTTAGTGAATTATAAAGAGCATGGAAGTTGGGAAGACCGAAGGACTCGATGAAATGGGAGGGAGACTGAAGCCACTCCACTCCCACTTCTTGCAGAATGCATTGCAGAAGCTGGGGTGTCAAGGAGGGACAACTATTTCAACCTTTCCTCTAAGGTGGTGTGGGCATTTTGGAAACTACCAGAATGTGCTTACTTTTCATTAATATGTTTTATATATACCTGGAAATCAGAGGTGAAGGGCATCTGGCACGAAGTCCATAGCTGGTCTCGTAGGATATATTGGCTGAATTAGGAACGAAAATCTGCGTCGTTTGCATGGCACACATCTAAGCACCCCATTGGTGGTAGTTCCCCCACCCCCTTTTTTTTTTTCTCACCCTCTTCTTCTCACCCCTTCATCCCCCTCCCACTTTTTCAAGGTCATTTGAGTTGCACTAGTACTTCCCGGCTTTTTTTGCACTCAACGCATGTACTAACTTCCTCTTCCCGTTGCATGATTACCTTTCCCTTGTCTTCTTCCCTTTTTAGTTTCTTTGGTTTGTAGATATTTGAAATTATTAGTTTTATCAATTTAATTTGCTAAACCTAGTAGCATTATTTTGTAGTTGTCTTTTGAGAATAATACACATGAACAGAAAACTACTCATTAATGTGTGTTGGTCTGCCATCTGTCATTTTGTTTATTTACATTTTATTTTGCCTTATAAGAAAACTGTAGAAGTAGACCTTTTATTTTATTATTTTTTTATTTTTTTTATTTTTTTCTTGCCCTGCATGAGTCGCCCTCAGACTTTCCGTCCGACTTTCTTTTGCAGAATTCGTGCGAATGATGACTTCTAAGTAGAGACGCCACCTGCGGCCCCTCCCCCCCCGTCGGGCCGTGGCTGGCCGACCTTAACCCTTAATAATAGCTGTTAGTTTCGCTTTTGTGTACTTTCCTTGTTCTGTCTTCGTTTTTTTGTTAAAATTTAGTTTTTATATTTATAAACACGGCTGTGGTTGAATGTGTGGGTGTTTGGAGGGTGGTTGTATGTGTGTGTGGATGTTTGCAAATCGTAGGTTGATTTCCGAAGGGCGTGTTATTGGAGCTTACATTTTTCCCAGTCGCTTCTGTCCATGTTCAAATGAAAAATGTGGCTGTTGTTCTCGCAGAATGTTTGGGAGTTCATGTCATCAAAAAGATCTAAAAAAAAAACAGTGTGATTCTAGCAAGGCATGGGGGAAAGCATGACGTAATCATACTAACTCTTACGGAGCTAAATGTCTCGGTTTGTGAAGAGAGAAAGAGAGAAGGAACTTGGGGATTGGTTGAGTACAGTGCGTGCGCGAATGTTTGTTCACGAGGCGGAAGTTGAAAATTGTGTGTGCGTGTGCGCGTGTGTCTGCGTGCGTGCGTCTGCGTGCGTGCGTCTGCGTGCGTGCGTCTGCGTGCGTGTGTCTGCGTGCCTGCCTTGCCTGATTGGGGTCTTCGTCCATTGTGAAATTTTGTATCGGTGGCCGAGCTGAGGATTCTGCTGGTGGGAGGTAGTTGAAAGTACCGTGACGGTGCTCGAGTTGCGAACTGTCCCGTGCACCTGCAGCTGGTACGTTTTCATGCAGAGAAGTACATGATATACTACTTTTTATCTCTGAAATTGTTGGTGTGCTGTCGTACGTAGTTCGTTGCTTTTGGGTGGAAGTCTTTTTATGCACTGTGCAATATATACATACATGTACATATACACATGTACATGCATATAAACGTACATATACACATGTACATGCATATAAACGTACATATGTATACATGTATACGTATTCATGCATACACATGCACATTCACATATACATGTATACACATACACATTCACATTCACATACATACGCATACATACACATTCACATACACATTCACATACACATTCACAAACATACGCATACATACGCATACATACACATTCACATACACATGCATACGCATACATACACATTCACATATACATGCATACGCATACATACACATTCACATACACATGCATACGCATACATACACATTCACATACACATGCATACGCATACATACACATTCACATACACATGCATACGCATACATACACATTCACATATACATGCATACGCATACATACACATTCACATATACATGCATACACATACACACACATTCATATATACATGCATACACATACACACATTCACGTATACATGCATATGCATATACACTCATATACGTACACGTACACACACATACATTCATACACGTACATGTGTATATTATACGCATATGTAAATGTATACACTCTGCACTTTTGGCTTTATGATTGTCTATATTTCAAAAGATATTATTTTATGAAATGTCTAACTCGTCTCTCTCTCCCCAACAGAGTTCGTCACGATGATGACCTCGAAGTGAAGTGATCGCGCCTCCTAAATATTGTAAACAAATTTCAAACGAACAGTTTTTTCTGCTTTCCAATTTATCTTGTTAACGGACCGCTAAAAAAAAAAAAAAAACATTGTAATACACGAGTCGTCACTATCTCTTAATTGCTAACTCTTATTGCCTTCATATACACGATCTGGCTCTCGGCTAGAGTTTCCAGCAGCAGTATCAAGCAGCCACCACCACCACCACCACTACTTCTACGTCTGCTACTACTACTACTACAACTACTACTACTATTACTACTATTACTACTATAAACCTTCCTCTGTTCTTACTCCTCCTCCTCCTTCTACCACTTTTCCTACTACTATGACCACGGCCCCACTCCCTCCCTCCGCCTTCGCCCCTCTGCCAGCCTACTCACCCCGCCAGCAGAACACCAGCTACAGCAAGAACAAAAGCGAGTAAACAGCAAGAAAGCGAGCGAGCAAGCAGCCACAACCAACAGCTTTTTCGGTGGCAAGGAAGGCGGGCCGTGAGGAACCTCTGGTCCGCCTGCAACATGAAATTCGAAGCCAAAATGGACAAGCAAAAGAAAAATAAGATCGGTAAAAATCGGACTGCACCTTTGAGACAACCATTGGAAAAGAAACATTCGATCAGAACCGACGGAAAAGAGCGTGTAAGTGTGGGGTGTGCGCCAGACGAGGGCGTGGAGGATGCTGACGGGACGTGGCTGAACCTTATCCCCCTGGCAGGAGTAAGTGACTCTGTCAGTAGCGGTAGCGCCGTTATAGATGGGTTGGTTGTCCTAGGGATTGCGTCACGGGTGGCTGGACCTCTGGAAAGAAAAAAGGGAAAATATATTGCTATTTAACCAGTGATTATATATATATACTACACATACATTTATGTATATTATATGAATATATACTCGAAGTAGCAAGCGATACTTTGTGATGAAAGGGTAGGGAGGCTTCGTGGACGTCGTCGTCAGACCCACCGGGACAGCCTTGAAGATCTTGCTGCCAGCTCGCGTCCACCGCCCTCAAGGTGTGCTCTCCCACGTAGCCGTTCGGGCGGCCGAGGCGCGACCCCGTGCCTCTGCCGAAGCCGCCGCGGTGGCGCCATCCGACTGTTGTGGTTGCCGCCGCGAGCCTGGCTTGGCTTGGCCGGCCGCCCCGGGTGACCTCTTCACTTCCGCCACCTTGACGTCGTGAAGGTTGCCAGGTCGCGGGTCACGCGAGTGGCCGTGACCGGTGACGCAACGCTGGCCGAGGCGCCGGTGGGTACTGTCGCTGCGAAGACTTCTCGCCGTTATCTCCTGCATCATTGTTGAACAACGTGAAGACTTTTTTGAACAGCCGAGAGGCCAGCCACCCTTTACTCGTCTCTCAAGACTACTTGGCTCTTTCCTTAAGTTTTCATTTTGTCTGTCCAGTTCTGAATAAGAATGGAAATATATATAAAAATAGGTTGGTCAGTTTTTACAAGCTGTTGTAGCAAAATTATTATTTTTAGTTGAGAGAACCATTGCGTTCGTGAAATATATTTGATAAGAGGATAGTATCCCGTCTGGCCAATGGTCAGGCTGGGTTACTTTGGACCTTTTTTGAAATTCCTCTTAGATTTTTTTTTTCTTTTTAATGAAGATCGCTGCCTTGCGATGCCTTTTTTTATTTTAGTTTGTCTGGAAGTTAGTTTCTCTGGTAAATAAGAAAGGAAGGAGAGGGTGCGCTGTATTTTTGTGTTGGTTGAATGAAGTTGGTACATTTCCGTATCATGTAATTTCTTGTTAGGTGTGTCTTTGTCAATTTTTCTTAAAGGAATAGCAAATGTATACATATTGCAAAAAACAAAAATGAAGTTGAAAAAATTTCCTCTTGTACTACATAATACTAATGTAAGGCACGTCACACAACCATGACTGTTTCTGTTTCCCAACCACCACTTCCCTGCATTGTTTACATCACTTGTTTGTTAACATTGCCGCTTTGTGCAAAGGCTCTGTTGCCTCTGCCAGCGAGCTTGACCACTTATACTATGATTACGATAGACCATGCTGATTAAATAATGGATATTATGATTATAATTATTATTGTGTAGGAGAAATACAGTTCTTTCAAAAGTTTTTTTCGTCTTTCTTGCAACATGTCATGTAAAGAAAGTGTTTTTTTTCTTTCAATTCTTTCTTGCCATGCTTATCAGGGTCTCAACAGTTGACGGCGGATTGTAGTTAAGCTTCTAATTTTTTGTTCTTGTCAAGCCCCATTGGGGTGCAGCGCCCAGGATGGTCACCATGGCAACCACGCCCGCCTCCCAACCGCTCGGTCCTGGCTCCGCCCACCACCTTGGGGTGTGGGCGGGCGCTAGCGATGGGTTCGGTGTGGGATGGGCGTGCGGCGCCGGGTACCCACCCTGCTTGGCTATTTTAGATTCATTTGGGGGAATCCTTATATTGCTGGTGCGTTGGTGTAGTTACGTTGTGTATCTCGACCCAGACACTGCGACACTCGACACAACTACACAACGTGATGAACATTCCTTTAAAACTTGCTATGTTTTTGTGAGGGCGAGGACCCCGCCTTGGGTTTGGTGGGGCCCCTCGCGCCTCGTAATCTTGTTTTAGTGTGGTACGATAGGTGAGCGGAGACCTGCGGGGAGGGGGCGTGGAGGCACTCGCCGGTCTGCCCCCCTGGGCGTGCGTGCCTAGGGTGGGTGGTGGTGGTGGCACTCGCCGGCCGCCCCCCTCCCAGGCCCTGCCCTGGAGGTTGGGGGAGGGCGGGTGGGTGGGAGGCCCTGGGAACAGGGGGGGCGTGGCGTGTGTGTGGGGGAGTGTGGGGGGAGAGGGAAGTGGTAAATACGACCGAAAAAATCGGCTGTGCGAGGCCGTAGTCAAGTTTACCACACCCTCTCCCACGCCTTCCTCCCGCCTCCTCCGCCGTCCGCCCCTGTCCCCTGCCTCCCACCCAGCCCCCCCTTCCCCTCCTCTCCAATGAGCGGGGTCGGGTATGCAGTGGGTGTCCCTCCCCTCCCCGCCAGGCCCCGTACCCCCACCCCCTCAGCTAGTGAGACCCGGTACCGCAGAGCGTCCCCGCACTACCATCACCACTACAACACCAGCAGCAGCAGCAGCAGGTGTTGTTGCTCCTGTTGTCTCCGGGGTGTGGGCGGCGAGGGGCAGCTGTGCCGCCCGGCCGCCCCGTACCGCCCCATCCACCCATCACTGCACCATTTAAAAAAGAAAAGAAAAAGGAAAAAAAAGTGTTAATTAATATCATTAGTTTTTGTCATGTTTGGGCCCCCTTTTTTTATATAAACCTATTTGACTTGTGAGCCTGTTTCCTCCTCCCGGCCGCTGGTGCCGCGCGCGTTGTGCCACCGCCGCGGCACTAGCAAGTAGCCGCAGCTCCTGACAAGCCCATTCGCTCTTTTCAAACATTGCCGCATTCGAGCTAAGGTTTCCTGGTGAAGGTGCAGGAGGGGCGGGCCGGAGCCCCAGCAGCCACCTTTAGCCTCCACCAGCCAGGCCCCTCCCCGTCCTTCGCCCCGCCCTCCGCCCCGCCCTCGGCCTAAGCCCCTCCCCCTGGCACCCACACGTGGCTTCGGGGGCGCTGGCCTCGGGCGGCGGACGGTGGTGGTGGTGGCCGGGTGGGCGGTGGGTGGGGTCGCACTAGTATTGTTGGTAGTGGGTGTGGGTGGCGGGGGCGGGGGAGCCGCTGCGGATGCTTCACCCCACCACCAGGACTCCATTAGTAATTTGAGGACCGGATGTCATGTTGTATTGAATAAAAAAGATCAAGAAAGATTCAAATCTTTTATTAATAAACCCTTCACACTTTCGGAAGTTGCTAGTGATATGGGGACCGCGGAGCAATCAACATCCACCCGCTAAGAATGCACTGGGGAAGCAGGCCAGTGGGTGCCTATTTTGGTGGAACACCATCTTAGATTTTCAAAGAAAGGGTACTTTAATGGTACACGTAAATTGAGGATGAAAAGACCATATTTATCTCCTTCACATTTAGAAACCGAACTAGCCCCAAGAAAGTCTTGCAACCAAGGCTCTGTTATTGAAAACGCTAGTCAGAAGCCGTGGTGTTTGAACGCGCGTTCAGTTCGCAGAAAGCAAATTTAAGGTGTGAATAAAGATGGAGTGGAAATTCTTATTTTATTGGTCGAACTCTAGGCAGTGAGACACGAGCAAAAAATAGCAAGTAGAAAGATCACGAAGAAAGGGATTGTTTGCCTCCAGAAATGTGCAATGTCTATAATACTTAAAATGATTTCGGACTGCCAAGGTCTACAATACATTACGATATCTTTTGACTTAATCAATATGTAAGTCACAACAACAATTGTTCTCTGAATATAAACTCAAGCCCAGACTACCATACCTACGAATACGTACCTAAATATACTTACATTAGATACGTGATCTCATAAATTCCCCAAATGCATGGCGCAAGATACAAAAAAAAAAATAAATAAAAAAAATAAAAACCTTACTACTAGTACATAAAAAGAGCGTCTACCACGGACGAACAATAACAGTGAGCAGCACCTAGCAGCACCTAGCAGCACGTGAAACCTAATGACATTAGCACAACCCTCAATGGTACTCATGAGCGAGCAAATACAGAACCTCCTAGCACAATGTTTCCTGACCAGAGCCAATATGTTAATACATTGTGTAGATCTGAACATTGTGTAATGTGTGTCCATGTCACTACTTTGTGCTGTACATCTGTACATGTTTGTGTGCGAGTACGTACGTCAGTTATATACTAGTACGTCTTGAGCTTTGGTGTACTGTGCGTCGAATACATGCAGTAGTAACAGTGAGGGCTTTGTGTTTTGTGAATGATACTAGTATATAACGTGCATACAACATACAATGTGCGCATACCTAATATTAAAATGTACCTGCATGTATATCCGGGTTATGACAGATGACGTAATACACCTGTTCTACCTGAATCGCGTAAACCGGACGTCACCGGTCAGGACACACTCCAGCACCTCCCAGTGTACATACTCTTTGCCATGTTGGTGTGTGGTTATATTTTGTGTTGGGATGGATGTATATCTCTTGAGTGTGTATATTCACGTGTGTGTGTGTTTGTATGAATGAGAGAGAGTATGAACCTGTATATTTGCACGTCTGTCCAAGAATGTGTGTCTGTATATGCATGTACGTGTCAGTGTGTACATTAAGAATGTAGTCTGTAAACCGAAATGTGTATGTGCATTCATTAGTATATATAATTAGTATCCATAAACACGCACGGCACAGTTTACACAAGCTAGAAGGTATTGATAAAGTTGGAAGATTGGCTGGCTTCTCTCCTCATTCAATAACATGGATGTTTTGTGAAATATATGAATGAAATTTGGTTCCTTTTGGCATTGCGTAGAAGTGAGAGGAAACCGCAAGAAGAGATTGGTGAAAAGGATTATATTCGGAGGCTCGTTGAACTGTAGTAGATCTTAAAAGTCCAAATTCAAATGCTTGGCTGAATTGGGAAGCTTCTCTTATAACAAATGCATGTAACGAAAGAACCACGCAGACCAATTACTGCTTTCCCAAGAAAACCTCAACTTGAGGCATAACGTCTGGCAAGTTGCGCACAGCAACATAAGTTGGCACCAAGCATCATTTCACGTGTTTCTGCGCTGATATTACATTTGTTCTCATCTCTGCCGATCATGACTGGCACGTTTCCACTAAATCATATCGTCTTTACGTACTTGGGACTTACCTTATCAAACTGTTTGCCTGTATACAAGAGTGAGATTAAGGCGTCTTTTTTAATGATTTTTTTTTTTTTTTTTTTTATCTCGGACCGACGGCTAACCTTGTCACATTGGGGAGTATCAATCGATTCTGTTCACAAGTGCTGTGTATGAGGCCGGGGGAGAATAACGGATTGTCACCTAAACACACGATGTTAATTTCAGTCTAACTATGACCGTGATTTTCTGTGGCTAATGAGAACTACTGAGAATTGTTAATTGTTTTATGGGATAACACAATCGCATGCGTTTCTCTCTGAACTTTTCCATAAAATACAAAGTTCCCCTGTCTCGTTTCTACAGATTAAGAATTCAATGTCACAATATCCTTGCACAAACACACACTCGGATACGTAGTATCTCTGACTGCTTTCTACGGTTTCAAAATTCTGATTTCTTTCACGCGCACTCGAATGTAGACGGCACACTCAGACTCCAAGCACACGCATACCCACACACACTCGGGCTCAAACACGCTAGCACTCGGAGAGATACAAATACTTTAGACATACACATACTCACACACACACTCATATGCTCGTACACTATCATACTTATACTTAGACAGTCATAGCCAGACGCTCACATACTCATGCTCATATTTACACTCGCATGCTCATGCCTACACATACCCAGACTTGTACACTCATTCACATAGTATATCTTGACTCTTAGTTTCTTATGCTTCACACCTCAAATTCAGACGTACGTTCACACTCACGTAAGCGCATATTTGTACTCCCATACACACATTCAGATACACACTCACTCATGCACAGACAAACATACTCATACCCACTCATATTCAGACTCACAATCATACTTAGACTCGCATTCACACACACACTCACACTAAGACGCACACTCATACTCACACTCAGGCACACTCACTCACAATCAGACACTCTCTCACTCTCACTCTCACTCTCACTCTCTCTCTCTTTCTCTCTCTCACTCTCACTCACACTCACACTCACACTCTCACTCTCACTCTCAGTCTCAGTCTCAGTCTCAGTCTCAGTCTCAGTCTCAGTCTCAGTCTCAGTCTCAGTCTCAGTCTCACTCTCACTCTCACTCTCAGTCTCACTCTCACTCTCACTCTCACTCTCACTCTCACTCTCACTCTCACTCTCAGTCTCACTCTCAGTCTCACTCTCACTCTCACTCTCACTCTCACTCTCACTCTCACTCTCACTCTTTCTCACTCACTCTTTCTCACTCACTCTTTCTCACTCTCACTCTCACTCTTTCTCACTCTCACTCGTTCTCACTCTCTCACTCTTTCTCACTCTCTCACTCTTTCTCACTCTCTCACTCTTTCTCACTCTTTCTCACTCTCTCACTCTTTCTCACTCACTCTTTCTCACTCACTCTTTCACTCTCACTCTTTCTCACTCTCACTCGTTCTCACTCTCTCACTCTTTCTCACTCTCTCACTCTTTCTCACTCTTTCTCACTCTCTCACTCTTTCTCACTCTCTCACTCTCTCACTCTCTTACTCACTCTCTCACTTTCTCACTCACTCTCTCATTCTCTCACTCTCTCATTCTCTCACTCTCTCACTCTCTCACTTTCTCACTCACTCTCTCATTCTCTCACTCTCTCACTCTCTCTCTCTCTGCGCCCTGAAAAAGTTAATCTCCCTCAGGTCTCGCCACTCACGCCATCCCAAATCCCAGTCATGTGACGTTGGATGAACAATAGACTTAAAAATACCTATTGGGCGACAAGTGAGATAACCAAGGAAGCAGAGGCCTCGTTTATGTTGAATTTACATTGTCACATGCAGAAGAGTGTGGGCTTTACTTGTGCACGTACTATATGCAACTACAATGTCACACGGACATTTGCAACTCCACGTATACGGAGGCTCACATGATCTACAGGTAATCGTGTTCCGCACTTTCATTGTTGCATGCTCGATCAGGCAAGCACACAGAGCTCATTGCCATCCTTTTGTTTCTTTTTTTTTTCTTTTTTCTTTTTCTATTTATCTTTCTCTTCTTCTTTTTTTTTTCTTTTTTCTATGTATCTTTCTCTTTTTTTTAATCTTTTTTTTTCCTTTTTTTCTCTTTCTCTCTCCTTTCTCTCTCTCTCTCTCTCTAACTCTCCTCTCCTCCCTTTCGTTCCGAAGCCAAAATGGAGACAATGATGAGAATTCTAATGACTAGTCTGTCCTTTCGAACAATACTTGTGGCGCTGCTATCTTCGCCATCATTGTTATCAGCGGAGCAAGGATACGGGCTTGAAATGTGTCCGGATGTCTGAATCGCGACTTTGTGTCTTTGTGAAATATAAATAATCTCTCTAGAACTCCCACTCTCTTCCTCTCTGAAGTATAGAACGTATTTAAGATTCCAAGATATTGTACAGGCTTTATGTAATTTTATCAGCTTGTAAAATCCTCCCATTTGACATAAATCAATAGAATATATTCGCCGCGAACACATTGGACTCGTGGCGCCAAAATGACGTCAGGGGCGCCTCAGAAATTCTCGTTCTGTGTTTTTCTTTTTCCTTCGCTCCAATCGACCCCTCGCTGTACTTGTTTTGCTATTAATGCTACACGTCATATATTATATACAGATATTTACGTATACAGTGAATATGTATATAAATGGTTAACGGATGACCCTATAAAATGAATGCAAGCAAGCAGACAGAAAATGCTTCACAGACGCACGATTAACTGCGTCTAATGCCTGACCTTCTTATCCATGGAAACGGCTGCTTTACAGTGTCTGTCACAGGAAATGGATTCCTAGAGATATTCGTAAATAAGCTTTATCCTTCACTGCAGTTGTAACATTGAAGATATATGAGTTTTCTGCTAGATTTTCTGTATGAAAAAAAACAAAAAACAGGCATGCACGTACATGGAAAACAGTGTACAGTTTTACGTAAAACGCGGAGAATAGTTTTTAAAGTTAAGCATGCAGCATGTTTGGGGACACACACACTCAAACACAGGCATACACATACACACACACTCAAACACAGGCATACACATACACACACACTCAAACACAGGCACACACATACACACACACATACACACACTCAAACACAGGCATACACATACACACACATACACACACACTCAAACACAGGCATACACAGGCATACACACACACACACGCACACACACGCACACACACACACGCACACACACACACACACACACACACACACACACACACACACACACACACACACACACACACACACACACACACACACACACACACACACACATCATATAGTTGACTGGGTCCTTATACTGAGGTTGCTGACCCATGATCTTATTCCAGAGGAGTAATTGATTAGGTAATCATTGTTTGTGTATAATATGTATGTATGTATGTATGTATGTATGTATGTATGTATGTATGTATGTATGTATGTATGTATGTATGTATGTATGTATGTATATATCTATCTATCTATCTATCTATCTATCTATCTATCTATCTATCTATCTATCTATCTATCTATCTATCTATCTATCTATCTATCTATCTATCTATCTATCTCTCTATCTCTCTATCTCTCTATCTCTCTATCTCTCTATCTCTCTATCTCTCTATCTCTCTATCTCTCTATCTCTCTATCTCTCTCTCTCTCTCTCTCTCTCTCTCTCTCTCTCTATATATATATATATATATATATCTATCTATCTCTATCTATCTCTATCTATCTCTATCTATCTCTATCTATCTCTATCTATTTGTATATATATAAATATATATAATTATATTATATATATATTTTTTTTTTATCCATATATATACACAAATATATAAATATACGTATTTATATTATATATATATATATATATTTTTTTTTATCCATATATATATACACATATATATCTATATGTATATATATATATATTATACATATATATGTATATATTTATACATATATATGTATGTATGTATGTATACATTTACATATACATGTATACATAATGCGTTCTTATAATCATCTCTTCATTACATAACACCAGAAATGAAAAGTTCTCTTACCCCAGGCGTGTCAGGGAGACGTTATATAAACGCTACATAGAACTCATAGGCCTACTGAGGAATCGCGCTCGATAGCTAGCAGTCGACTAGCTGCCTAATAACACGCACCATTTTTCACCCTAGTCTTTCCTTTCCCCGGACCATAGGCAAGGTTCTCTAGAAGACCCGGATGTGCATTATGGCTGAGGTAATCGTACTGAAGCCTGCGTTAAGTTGGGGTATCGGGTGTTCCAAGATGGCGGCGTCAGGGAGGGTTCACCTTACGCACTCCAAAAGCGTAGATGGTTTCTGACCCACTTTAAAGTTCTCCGTACTTGACTTGTAC
>NC_061826.1:28578834-28583066 GCF_019202785.1 Penaeus chinensis | reverse complement strand
CGCTCGTTAGCAACCGCATCGTGCTTTCAATTTCATTTGTGTAGCATGGTTGTGTGAGGAGAGCACATATAAACATGTGGAAGTACATACGATTAAACATCCTTCAAATATTCAGAAAGAGAGAGAGAGAGAGAGAGAGAGAGAGAGAGAGGAGAGAGAGAGAAGAGAGAGAGAGAGAGAGAGAGAGAGAGAGAGAGAGAGAGAGAGAGAGAGAGGAGAAGAGCAATAGAAAGGGTGGGTAGACAGACGGACAACAACGGTAGCGAACGCAAAACCGAATACCTCCGTATCCCACTGACCAAATATTCGTAACGCTCTTTTTACAGACATATAAACCTTTTTATGAGTTCTAACTCCCGTACAGGATTCGTCACTAAACACAATACGATAGAGACATAGATCGTGCCTGTAAAACAGCTCCGGGAAAACTATCTCTCGACCTGTTTACAACTAACGAGTGTTGCTTTGTTTATACCCTTGCCTTAGGTGTCATTCCTGTTTGTTTTGGTTGAAGTTGTTTATGTGTGTGTTTGTGTTCTTTCTATGAGCGACTGTTTGTTTTGTCGTAGTTTCTCGTCAGTGTTGTATCATCACCTTGACCCTGTGTGATCGGTCTTTAAGGGGAAAAGATATCTAGTGAACTGAAATTCCCCTCTGTTTTATGTGATTTTATATTTTCTGTGCATTTTTTTTTTTTCCTTTTTGTGAGAAAGGGGAAGAAGAAAGAAAGACACTGAGAGAATGGTAAAGAAGGAAAAGGGAAGGAACGTACAAAAATACAAATGGATATATAAAGGAGAGGGTGGGCCCGGGAGTTAGAAAATTTTATAGTAGGTTGGAGGAGAGAGTTTTGGGGAAAGGGAGGGAGGGAGGGAAAGAAAGAGAGAGGGGAAAGAGGGAGAGAGAAGAGAGAGCGGAGAGAGGAAAAGAGAGAAAGAGAGAGCGAGAGAGAGGGGAGAGAGGAGAGAGAGAGAAGAGAGAGATGGAGAGGGGAAGGAGAGGAGAGTGAGAGAGAGAGAAGGGGAAGAAAAAAACAGAGAGAGATAGAGAGAAAGAGAGAGAGAGAGAGAAAAAGAGAGAGAGAGAGAGAAGAGAGAAGAGAGAGAGAGAGAGAGAGAGGAGAGAGAGAGAGAGAGAGAAGATTAGAGAGAGAGGGGAAGATGAGAGGGAGAGAGAGAGAGAGAGAGGAGAGGAGGAGGAAGGGGAGAGTGAGAGAGAGAGAGGGGGGGAGGGGAGATGAGAAAAAGAGAGAAAGAGAGAGAGAGACGAGAAGAGGAAGAGAGGAGGAGAGAGGAGAGAGAGGAGAAAGGAGAAGAGAGAGGAGATGAGAGGGTTTGAAGAGAGAGAGAGAGGAGAGAGAGAGGAGAGAGAGAGAGAAAGAGAGAAGAGAGAGAAGAAAAAGAAATAGAGAGATAGAGAAGAAAAAGAGAGAGAGGAGAGGGAGAGAGGGGAGGGGTGAGGAAAGAGAAGAAGGGAAAAACAAAGAGGGAGAGAAAAGGAGAGGGGGAGAGGAAATAGGAGATTGAGAGAGATGAAAGGAGGAGAGAGAGAGGGAGAGAGAAGGGTGGGAAAGAGGGGAGAAGAGAGGAGAAGAGAGGAGAGAAGGTGAGAAGAGAGAAAGAGAGGGAAAAGGGGGGAGAAAAAAGAGTGGAAAAGAGTGTGAGATGAAAAGTGAAGACAGGGTGAGAAGCGTGCATGGGAAGGTTAAGGAATGGAAAAAAGTATGAGAGTAAGACAACACGTAAGAGTGTAAGACTATGAGGGGAGAACACACACAGGGAGGGACAAGAGTGTGAAAGAAAGAAAAACGAAATGAAATGAAACTTTAAGGGGAAGGTGTAGAGGAAGGATATAAAGACTAAGAGTGACAAGAGGGCGAGACTTGAATAGCATTAAGGAAGGGTGCACTGAAAGAGCGAAGGGAGAGATTATAAGGACGAGTGATAGAAGTGTGAGTTTCTAAATAGTATTAACATTGCAAGGGAAGGGTTTATAGGGAGGCTGAAGGGGCAAAATATGAAGAGGGGACATTCAAAAAAATGAAAATGCATGGATGCCTGACACTATGTGATGCTGGCGAGGAAGTGCGGTTCAAGTTTACGCTGAAAGGGCGAGGAGAAGGAGGCTCAGCAAACATGGGCAGCGGAGCCGGGGTTAAACCATACCCGCTCGCCCTTCCTCCTTCCTTTTTTTCACACCTTCGTCCTCCGCAGCATACCCAACACATCTAACACGGTGCCAAATAGGGGCATCGTGGCGAGAAAAAACAATAAGACGAGTACCCAGCCATGCGGCGTCCGTGAGAGGCGTGCCTGAGGGCCGTCACGTGGGGAAGAATTCATTTTCGGGCGTCGGGCCAATTTGCGCCTTGGGTACTCATGTCACTGAGGTCAGATTGGATCGGCGTACGCTCGGCCGTGCTAGATTTTTTACGGCGTCACGTATGGATCCGCGAGAGTAGGATGAGGATTTTTTTTCCCTTTGCATCTTCGTCTTGTTCCTGAAGGTGGTCTCAACGCTTCGTGGAAGTTACTGCTGGTTATTTGCTCTTCTAGTATTTTACCTTTTTGTTCCCCTTTTGTCTGTTCTTTTGTCTTTATTAAGGGGGATGTCTTTTTTCCTTTACTTATTTCTATGTTATTTTTCCTATGTCTTATTTTCCTGTCTTGTTTCCCTATACCTTCATTCACTATATATTTTATTCTCGGTATTCGTATTTCCCTGTATTTTATCTCTCTATATTTCCGGTTACCTTATTTTTTTTTTTAAATTTCTACTGATTAGTTACATTCGTATATCAACTTCTTTTTCCCTAAATTTTTCCCAACTTCTTTCCGTTTACCCGTATATTTTCCCGTTTTACTTCATTCCCTTTGTTTATTTTCAGATTTTCTAATAATTTATCCTTCCTTCATATTTCCCCCATTTGCTCTCTTTCCTTTATAAAATTTCCACTCTCCTTTGTACATTGTCTTTCCCTCATCTACTTTCTCCTTCATTCCCCTCCTTCGCTTCAGAAAATGAAAGGATTGGGCCAATCAGCCGAAACACATTCTTTTGGCAACTTCAGTGAATCTCTCACACGAAGACCTGTGAATTTCCGCCAATGGGAAACTCGGAGCTATTTTCGTCCGATGACGTTGTAGCTATCTATAACGAACCCCGTGTACACCCAGACACACGTGGGTACACCTGGCCCGTCCATCTGTACACAGCAAGACACATGTGCACAGACCCCAGACACGTAGATATACTCATATATCTTCGAGGAATATGCTTGAGTAATTGTACAGTCGTGAACACCTGTGGGCACTCTCTCACACCTGCAAACGCCTAGAATACTTGAGGACACTTGTAGGCCTTCTGGAACACCTGTATATCCCCCTCAGCTTAAATACACAGGCAATCAACACTAATATGCTTACGGGAACTTTTGTATTTGCATTGTGTTGTTGGAGGGAATGTTCGAAGGGCGGTAGGAACGATGTACTTATTAGTACTCGGTGGATACTAATTACAGTGTGATTAACAAGGATGATACTAGTTGATATTTATGATGAATATCAATAACAGCAATGATGATGGGAATCCTGATTATGTCACTGCAGTGATTATGATAAGGAGGAATAGTAATGGTGATGAATATAATAAAACAATAATTATAACAATTATGATAGTACAATGGTAATAATGATATATAAATACAATAAATATAATAGTAACATTAAAAAAACATATGATTATCATCATCATTTTTACATTATCAATATCATTTTAAACAGTGAAAAATTTCATCAGCACTATACAACTCAGTCTTGTGCGGCCATTAGCTGTACATATTTATTCTCATTTTTGCGGGGGGGTCAACACGGGAAAAATTTAGTAGCATTTTAATTTGTACGATCATCCCCTTGAAAAAAGCATCCAGCTTCACCATTAAAACTGCAGGTACTTGTACCTTTTTTGAGATGTGCAGTCATCTTAGCACACACATACTCTGCACTATATCGCTCTGGCAATGAATCCATTCATTTTACCGTAGATCCCACACGTATCATCATCAAATCCCAGTGAAATAGGTCCCTGGCAATGGGCAAACTACCCATAATTTTTCATCCGCCTGTAACTTTTTTCCGTCATCCTGCTAAAAAATACAAAAACCTAACTAAGGATTTAATTCCGGGTTTGGGGACAGAGGTAATAACTCTCGTACAGTTACTCTTGAGCATAAA
>NC_061826.1:28571334-28573834 GCF_019202785.1 Penaeus chinensis | reverse complement strand
GGGAAGACAATAACACAGCGTCAGAGAAAGGAAGATCACATTAGCTTACCTGGGGAGGGGGGAGGGGGATGAAGGGGAGGGGGAATGGGAGGAGGAGGAGGGAGAGGGAAAGGGAGGAAGGAGAGGGAGGGGGGAAGAGGGAGGGGGGAGGGAAGAAGGGAGTGGGAGGGGAAGAGGAAAGGAAGGAGGGAGGGAAGGGGGGAGAGGGAGGGAAAAGGGAAAAAGGAGAGGGAGGGGGGAAGGGAGGAAGAGAAGGGAGGGGGAAAGGGAGGAGGGAGAGGGAGGGGGAAGGAAGGAAGTAGAGGGAGGAGGGAAGGATGGAGGGAGAAGGAGGAGGGAAGGGAGGAAGGAGAGGGAGGGGGAAAGAAGGAGGGAGAGAGAGAAGGGAAGGAAGGAGGGAGAGGGAGCGGGAAGGAAGGGAGGAGAGGGTGGGGGAAGGATAGAGGGAGAGGGAGGGAGAGGGAGGAGGGAAGGAAAGAAGGAGAGGGAGGAGAGAAGGAAAGAGGGAGAGGGAGGCAGAGGGAGGAGAGAAGGAAGGAGGGAGAGGGAGGGAGAGGGAAGAGTGAAGGAAAGAGGGAGAGGGAGGCAGAGGGAGGAGAGAAGAAAGGAGGGAGAGGGAGAGGGGAAGGAAGGAGGGAGAAGGAGGGAGGGGGAGGGAGAGAGAGGAGGGAAGGGAGGAAGGAGAGGAAGGGGGAGGGAAAGAGGAAAAGGGAGGGAGGGAGATGGAGGTATGAAAGGAAGGAGGAGGAAATAGGTCGTAGGAGGGGAAAAAGAGGAAAGGAAAAGAAGGAGGGAGAAGGAAGGAAGAAGATGGAGGAAGGGGAGAAGAGAAGGAGGGGAGAGAGGAAGGAGGGAGAGCGAAGAGAGAGTGGAAGGAAGGAGAGGGAATCGAAGGATTTGATTTTGATTTTGAAAAGTGTATTCGAAATAATACACAGCTGTACATATTTGAAAAGGCACTGGGTACATTTACAGAATATTCATAAAAGCATAGACCATGCATTTTTGGCGTACAGTGGAATTAATATATATAATACACATCTGACAAAATCTGTCATGAAAAATATAACTATCAATTACATGCGAATGAACTATACTCTTCAAGGATGTCTTAAAATTTACCATTTTCAATGAAATCATCAATGATTGTATAAGTAGTTTCATGTCCATCCTTATATCGATATTCTTCAATTAGTGGGCATAACAGTACATAGTGTTCAAGGGTGTAAGCATATGGCTGCCTGCACACCTTACATTCAGTGCCCTCAACTCTATGGGAAATATCACATTCCCAATAATATTTATACCCCAATACTATTTATACCAGTAATATTTATGCCAGTAATATTTATACCAACTAGCTGTCACCTCACTTATTTTTCTTGTTATCTTATTAGTTATTCCGTAAATATGTTTCCTTTTTAACAATTCATTATGATATGATCTCGTTCATTACCAGCCTTAATAGAGAGTTTTTGCTTTAACATTCGGTGAACATGGTTAGGTGTGAAAGGAAGAGGGGAAATTAAAGAGAAAGGGAGGGAGGTGAAGTGGGGAAGGAAAGAGGGACACGGAGGGGAGGGAGAGAGGTAATAGGGAAGAAAGGGAAAAAGGAAGAAGGAAACGAGGCCGAGGAATAGGAATAATGCAGGAAGGAGTAAGGGAGGAGAGGTATGGGGAAAGGGAAGGGAGAAAGGAAAAACAATAAAGAAGGAAGAAGGGAACAAAGGAATAGAGAGAAAGAATTAAAGAAAGGAAAAAAAAAAGATCAAGGAAAATGAGAGATAAGACAAAGGAAGAAAAAAGAAGAAGAAAAAACCAAAAACAAAGATAAGACAGGATAAGCTAGAAAGAGGGAGATGGTCAGAAGGAAGGAAGGAAGAAAGGAAGGAAGGAGGAAGAGGAGAGAAGGAGGCTTATAAGAGGGATCCTTTTTTAGGCCTGGGCGGGATGATCTGAGGGAGCAGACGAGGTCAGCATTCCTCTCGGCCTTCGGGAGGGAGAGCCGGAGGATGACGCAGCAGAATGGGACGTTGGTGGGACGCACGGATGTCAAGGCGGCGAGTGACATCGGGAGAGGAAGCAGGAGGGAGGAGAGAGAGAGAGAGAAAGGGAGAGGAGAAAGAATGAAAAAAGAAGAAAGGTGGGATATATATATATATATATATATATATATATAGAGAGAGAGAGAGAGAGAGAGAGAGAGAGAGAGAGAGTAAAAAGTAGGCGCTGGGAGGGAGGAAAGGAGAGAGAGAAAGTGAACGAGAGACAGAATATGAGAATAACATATCCAGACAGACGAACAGACAAATAGGCAAATGGAAAGAGAGTATGTACGTCTGTATGTACACACACACACACACACACACACACACACACACACACACACACACACACACACACACACACACACACACACACACACATATATATATATATATATATATATATATATATATATACATATATATACACATTTGAAACGATTAGGTCCTTTTCG
>NC_061826.1:28566334-28568834 GCF_019202785.1 Penaeus chinensis | reverse complement strand
AAGGATAGATGGAGAAGGTAGAATGATAGGGAGAGGAGGAGAAGGGGGAGGGGGTAGGGAGAGGGTATGGGTGGGGAGGAGGGGAGGAGGGAAGGAAGGGAAGGGAAATTTAAGAGAGGAAGAGAAGGAAGAGGAGGAAAGAAAGGGAGGGAAAAGGGAAACAAGGGTGGGAACAGGATGAAGGAAAGGGAAAGGAGAGAAAGGACAAAGAAAAGGAAGAGAAGAGAAGGGTGTGTTTGTGTGTCTGTCTGTCTGTTGGCTGGAGACAGACGGACAGCCCAGATGTGTATTGACCGACGCGCTTCGGACTCCCTCAGTCCCTCGGCTCCTCTCTCGCTCTCACCATCTCTCTCTCTCTCTCTCTCTCTCTCTCTCTCTCTCTCTCTCTCTCTCTCTCTCTCTCTCTCTCTCTCTCTCTCTCTCTCTCTCTCTCTCGTTGTTCTCCAGCTCGCTCTCTTTTTTGTTTCATTTTCACTTTCCCGTTGTTTTCGCTTGCTCTCTCTCTCTCTCTCTCTCTCTCTCTCTCTCTCTCTCTCTCTCTCTCTCTCTCTCTCTCTCTCTCT
Source organism: Penaeus chinensis (assembly GCF_019202785.1). Lineage (NCBI taxonomy): Eukaryota > Metazoa > Arthropoda > Malacostraca > Decapoda > Penaeidae > Penaeus > Penaeus chinensis. The sequence goes on along the minus strand of NC_061826.1, from coordinate 28,568,271 downwards.
CTCTCTCTCTCTCTCGCTCTCTCTCTCTATCTATCTATCTAATTATCTCTCTCCCTCTTTCGCTATTTATTTATTTCTCTCAATTTATCTAAAAGCACACTACATAACACATGTGTATATATACATATACATACACATGTGTGCGTATCTCCCAATGTTTTTCCCCTCTTGTTTTCTCTCATTATCTGACTCATCCACTATCTTGCTCTTTTGTTTCTTCCTTTGGCTATTAAGTACACTCTTATCTTCCCTCTATTTATTTCTGGAAAAGCTGGAGTAAATGAGAGACAGATAGATACAGCAGAAGTGCCAAGATATCTGGATCCAATATATAATCTTGCGTATCATTGTCTTCCCTATATAAAACTCCCATCTAAGAGGATGATCTGATGAATAAAACAACCGTTTTGTTTTCTGTTTACTTTTCTATTCTCTGCGTGATTAATTATGCAGAGGTGGTTTTAATCTGTTCATCTCCTAAAACAGTGCAACCCCTTCCGGCATGTTCACTTTATGTATGACTGATAACCCTCTTAAGTTAGCAAAGAAGCTCAGCCAAATTGGGAAGGCGCGTTCGTATGCGTGAAAAATGGCCACAGTAAAGAAAAACAAAGATTTGACGGAACGTTTTTGGTTAACTGCAATAGAGCCTCTTTCTTTCAGGTATGTGCGGTCAGGTTGGTATTCAGGTTAGCTGTGTGCTTTTAGAGTGATTATAAATGTTGCTGATCTTCGTGTAATAATATCTCGTTATTATTGTAAGTATTGTTATAGCGCTATTTTCACTATCATTAGTTTTATTATTGTCTTTATCATGCTCATATATAATAATTATCAAGATTATCATTATTGTATTGGCTTGCGAATATGTTTTCCTTATCGGTTTGTTGTTATTAACGTCTCTGTGTGCAAGTTGTCTCCCATATTTTCGGTGTCATTTGTGTAAAAGAAATACTCGATTAATTTCAACTTTCATTTTCTTTCTTTCCTAATTTCCCCCTCACATGTCCTTCTTCTTCGCTCTTCCTCACTTCGTCATTTCTTTTTCTCCATTCTTATCAATCTTCATCTTCCTCTTTTTCGCCACTTCCATCATCATCACCATCCTCTCCCCTCTTCCTCTCCTTCCTTTTACTCCAACCAATAACCGAGAGAGCCGGAGCCGACCCTCCTCCTTCCCCCTTTCCATCTCCTCCCTCCCTTCCACCCTCTCTCTCCCTCCCCCTTTCCATCTCCTCCCTCCCTTCCACCCTCTCTCTCCCTCCCCCTTCCCCTTCTCTCTCCCTTTCCCCTTCCCCCCCTCTCTCCCTCCCTCCCCCTTTCCCCACCGCCAGCTAATTTGTCTGAGAGAGAAGCGGCAGCGCAGTTTCCAGGCGCAATGACCGGAACTCCAACAGTAAGGAGCCAACCATCGAACGAGGCTTCTTGCAAGAACGAGTGAACGTCTGGAATTCGTGCCGTTCTTTTAGGCGGGGTGTTGCCGTATTTATTTACTTATTATTTTCTTCTTCATACTATTATTATTATTACTGATGTTTTATCGTATTATCATATTCATATTTATTATCATTGTCAATATTTTACTAATTGTCATTGTCATCACTGCATAGCGCTTATACACTCAAAATGTTCCAAATTATAAGCCACATAGTTAAGGAGAAACCGTAAATATTCCAAACAGAATTAACGAATAGAAATATTTTCCTCTGCTATCGCTTTCCATATTTTACGGTAGTCTAAAATTATCGTCCCGAGCTTTGATATTATTTTGTGAAATGAATTGCACAGTTAAGCTTGTGAAACTGCAAATATCGAGGGGTAAAAGATTTAAAACTGGTTTCCTGTCCCACGCTTGTGAATTTAAAAGTGAATTTGACGGGACTCGCAGCAGGAAATTATTCTGCCCTTCACGCATTTATATCTCGTAATGAAATACA
>NC_061826.1:28543834-28546334 GCF_019202785.1 Penaeus chinensis | reverse complement strand
TAAATATATATATATATATATATATATATATACAAATACATATATACATTTGTATTTATATATACACACACACACACACACACACACAGTGTGAGTGTGTGAGTGTGAGAGTGTGAGAGTGAGAGTGTGAGAGTGTGAGAGTGTGAGAGAGAGAGAGAGAGAGAGAGAGGAGAAGAGAGAGAGAGACGAGAGAGAGAGAAGAGAGAGAGAGAGAGAGAGAGAGAGAGAGAGAGTAATATATATATATATTATATATATTATATATATCATATATATACACATATTTTTTGTTTGTTTGTTAGTTCAACAGCCATTTATTCCACTGCAGGACCTAGGCCTCTCCCAATTTATTACTGAAAGGTCATTTAGCAGCACCACCCTTACCTGACTGGATGCCCTTCCTAATCAACCACGGTTCTGCTCTGCAGTGGAATAAATGGGTGTTGAAAAAAAAAAATATATATACATATATACATATATATACATATATATACATATATATATATATATATAATGTATATATATATATATATAATGTATATACTCACACACATACTTACATATTCATATACATATATTTATTATATATATAAATATATATAATATATATATAATAAAAATATGTGTGTGTGTGTGTGTGTGTGTGTGTGTGTGTGTGTGTGTGTGTGTGTGTGTGTGTGTGTGTGTATGTATGTATGTACATGTGTGTGTGTGTGTGTGTGTGTGTGTGTGTGTGTGTGTGTGTGTGTGTGTGTGTGTGTGTGTGTGTGTGTGTGTGTGTGTATGTATGTACATGTGTGTGTGTGTGTGTGTGTATGTATGTATGTACATGTGTGTGTGTGTGTGTGTGTGTGTGTGTGTGTGTGTGTGTGTGTGTGTGTGTGTGTGTGTGTGTGTGTGTGTGTGTATATATAAATATATATATATATATTCATATATATATTTATATATGTATACATGGATATATAATTATATATCTGGAAATATATATATATATATATATATGTATATATGTATATGTATGTATATATACATGTATATGCATGTATAATATATTGTATGTATGTCATATATGTATATATGTATATATATATAATATGTATATATATATGTATATATATATAATATGTATATATATATATATATATGTATATATATATATATATATATATATATATATACACATACTCACACATATACACATACACAGCTACACAAAACAAACTTTTTATATGCATAATTAGTTGCCATGGTAGATTTCTAAAGGTATGAAGTGGTCAGAGACAGCCAAAAAACAAAAAAACAAAAAAAAGATGAAGACTTCCGGCCTGCAGCTGACATCATCGGTCTGTAGACTTTGACAGATGTGTTACAGCAGAGGGAGATTAGGCCAGCACTGCGTCAGTCTGCTTTTTACACAAGTCATCTACCTTTATAACAAGTCATCCTGTTATGTATCACAGGACGAAGTTTCTCACCCGCATTATGGTCGTCTTTAATGCCCAAGTAAGCTTCTCGTTTACTTTTCATTCTGAGAAGTGTCTAAATACTCTCTCAGTTTCAAGCAACTCATTAAGATTAGTAATTGATAATAATGGGGTTAATTAATGTTTATATTTTCTGAACATACAGGTTAACTCTCACTTATTAAAAAATGTAGAATATCAGATAACTGAATTGTTACGAAGCAAGTTATCCCTAACACTCGACATACTCCTTAATAAAGGGTTGTTGGTTAACCTAGTTTAGAGGAAAATTCTTATTATGCTCCTAGTTTAGAGGAAAATTTTTAGTATGCTCTTCTTTTGTATCTTATAGTTCTTTTACACACAAACTATTAATTGCATAAGCCAATCACAAGTATAGTCTTTGATGTGTAGACACAAAGAGACACAAAAATATTACAAAATGAGTGCATTCACATTTGGGCATGTGTGCATCTATATGCACAGACAATACAGTCACAGCTCATTTAAATATTATGTCTTTACTTTTAAGAAATTAAAGTTTCTCTTAGTTATTATCCCTTAGCCGCTGGGTGGCATATATGTATGTGCCATGGCATGCCTGAACTATATTCCAGGTGGCATGTGCATACATGCCATTGTGTGCCAATCCTGTTTTCTGGGGACTTGTATGATCATACCACGCATGCTAGGGTAACGACATGAGCTCCCTGCAGCTGGACCCAGGCCACAACCCAGGAGAGAGGGTTAGCATATCAGGAAATCACCCGTCGGCATTGGGTTAAATGCACACCATCATATTTCCATATATAAGATTAAAAACAAATGAAAATGTGTATGTAGCATAAGTAACATTACAAAACATATAGTCTACAGAGATTTCCCTACCTTCCTTGTGTCATATCTTATGCCAACTTGTGTCAGTTCATGTCTATTCAATTGTTACAAGTGCAATAAATCAAATCTGTAATGATATTCAATTGGTATTAAGTCTATATTTGTATTAACAACAGATTGCACATTGTTATAACATG
>NC_061826.1:28526334-28533834 GCF_019202785.1 Penaeus chinensis | reverse complement strand
GTGAGTTGTTTGGGTAATTATCGGTCGTAAAATAATAATGATAATAGTGTTAATAATAATAATAATAGTGTTAATAATAATAATAAGTGTTATTAATAATAATAATTATAATATTTTCTTTTTTTGCTTGGGGGAAAAGTATGCCGAATTGTTCAGTCATATGCACAGCCATTCCTTAAAATTCATTCAGGATGTGAAAAAAGCTTACCATAATTTAACCTAGCATTAATAATGTAGTACTCCTTCAGTAACGGTTTATTCACATTCGTTAGTCATACGCCTTCGATTTGGCCTGAGCTTCAGCATCAGTAATTCGGGCGCAATGGACTCGGGGATTTCACAATTTCATTAGCATAGCTGTCACAAGCTTGCAATGGTCGGACACGAGATAAAAGAAACGGAAAAAAAAGCATAAAACATGTTCATAAATAAATTAATGTCAAAATTGCGCTGGTTATCGTGGTGACATTCGTACAGTGACGCAATCTGAGGTAATGAATTCTTAATGGAAATTTCAACTGATTATTCCATGACAATTATCGTTCCTGATCTACAATAATCTTATCAGTTTTAAAAATAAAAACTCACTGTTTTTTAAGGTACAAGAAGACACGTTAAAAATGCAATTTACATGCCTATATTTCCTTCCCATATTCTGAAAACGTATGGCCTGTATATTTGGATGATTGCTATTTGTTTTTATTTTTTTTTTGTCTTTATCCTCCTCTGTCTTTTTTTTCTTTTCTTTCTCATGAATATCATATTCTCTTGTGTTCGTGTTTAACTGGTTCATTAGTATGAGTCATAAACTGTAAACCAAAACTTGGTGTAATTTTTTTTTTTTTTTTTTTTTTTTGGGGGGGGGGGGGGGATATTCATCAACCTCATAAACCTTTGTACATAACACACTGCCACTGAGCTATACTTGCCATGCCCACTGTGAGTTTTGTTTATTAATTGTGTTCACAAATAGATGACTCCAAGAAAAAGAAAGAAAGAAAAAGAAAAAGAAAGAAAAAAATCACAAAAGAAAGGAAAAAAAGACAAAGTCAGAGAATAAAAAATATTTTGCCCAAAATACTCCATGAAAGAGGAAATCACCTCATAAATTCTACTAATTGACTCTTTGGTGGCTGAGCACTTGCGGAGCCATCTATTTGTAGAGACAATTCACATAACAAAACTATGGTGGACACTGACCTTTCCTGGTGGTAGTGGGTTAAAATCTTCACTACCATGCTTTGAGAAAAATGCAGGAAAAATTCAGGAAACTATAACTTTATTTATAATTCTTTCTAAATTAAATCAGTATTGAAAGGCCTGGTGTTTACCATGCTCCAAAATATAGGCTTACTAACTACATGCAGCATAACATTTGCTTTTAGTGGGATCTTTATATTTTGTCAGTATACTCTGAAGCACCATGTTTATACCATTATTAATGGCAAAGAGGCTTTCCCTTTTATCAAACTAGCCCCAATAATTCAAATTCTCATGGTTCTCTGACTCCTTTGGCCATGACTCTGAACAAGGTACTACTATTCCCTCCTCAATGCCTAATGTCCCATCAATCCAGTGCAAATCATCCATCCAGGTCAATACTCAATCTCCAGAAAACATTCCTCTTCTTCCAACATCTACTTCATCTCCAATCCCACAACTTTATTCATTTCTCCCTTATTACTACTCTGAAACCTTATTGTCCACCTCTCCTCAGTACTCCCTCACTCAACTCTAGTCCCTCTTCCACACGTCCTGTCTATCTACTACCTCCACCTCTACAAACATCTTGACTACTCTGTTTAGCCCAGCCAAGGAGGATTGATTTTTCGTAATCCCCCTACAGCCCCTTACTCTGACAACACTCCTCTTCCTGCAATGCCTCCAAAAACAAGCAGGCAAATTTCCTTCCACAGCTGCCCTAATCATTCCTGCCTTATCACATTTGAATCCCAAGCTATAGCATTATCAATCCTAACTGACTTCACTGGCAAACCCATTCCTGTCCAACCTCATCCCTCCCTCAATACTTGTATTGGAACTGTCTTGATCTTCCTGACAAACTGCCCTGTCTATGACAAGGACTGATCAGATTGTGGAGATGACTTACTCGCCTGGCTCATGGACTATGGTGCAGTATCATCAGTACAATACTATACTATCCCCCCTTGGGGCCCTTGTAAGTCCCCCACCAATATTGCCAAGATTATATTCTGTAGGCATGACCTACCCTTTCATGTTTACATTGGCAGAGAGGCCCTCCCTGTCCAACCACATCAACCTCTCTCCCGTCAATGTCAGAATTGTTGACATCTAGGCAATCCTGCCAAACACTGGCATCTCACAGCCCTATGCCCCCTTATGTGCCCAACCTAGTCAAAAATGATGAAACTGCTTTGCACAGTCATGAATGTGTGTCAATTGTGGCAGTTTCCATAATGTATTCAATAGGGACTGCCCTACCAACAAGTTTGAGTCAGAAATGGCAATTCTCAGATTCAAATTTGGCCTCATTTTATGTGAAGCCAGACAGGAAGCACGTTGACTAAGCTTTTCTCACACTTCCTACTCCGATAATGTCCTTCACTCTGTCCCTTCCCTTTCCTGCCATGATGTGCCTACATCTATCCCAGTACCTCTTTGCCTTTACCCTACAGACATCCTTGCAGAATTCTACACGTCTTCCTTTGACAACTTGATGTAATCACCCTTGTTAATCCCTACCTTTATGAACTGCTATATGACTTCTAATGTTTAGCACATTTAATCATCAAAGAACCTCTCTCTTTACCATTTTCATTATTACTCCTTTCTATAGTGCAATACGACCTATGATGTCTAACACATTTACTTCACTTTGTAATCATTAACTATTAACCTTTTTCAAATATTAGTTCTACGTTAATTTTTCACCAGGAAAAATTTATATTTCTTATCATCTTTCGTTTACCAAATATTTGTTATGACCCTCAACTTGCATAAATATATCGGTAGTATTGTAAGCTTATTCCACTGACTGCAAAACCCATGTTTTATTAAGTAACTTTAATTTTGGAAAGGAATTCCTAATTCTTTTTCCATAAATGAAGAGTCAATCTCAGACTCACAATTCCAACACAAAGTTTGTTTTTCAACATGGGCCTTTCAGAGCAGATTTATCAACGCAAAACAATGTAAAATACAAAAGAACTCTAATATCTGTACAATGAAATCTATATGTATTACAGACTGTGAGTGGGTGACAAGTACATCTCAGGTGTCACTCAGCAACCCTGAGACTGATTTATGATGATTATAATGGGGTATTCAGGAACACATAGTGTTTTCAGAGGCAATAATGGCATTAAATTTGTTAATATAAGAAATAGAAAAAAATACACTGGGTAAGAGAGGAAAGAAAAAAAATGAATTAACTGTTTCAGAAAACAAGAAAAGAAAAGAGAAAAAAGAAAAAGAAAAAAAAAAAAAAATGAAAAGATAAAAGGCAGACATACCCTCTGGCCTCTCTAGCATGTTGTGGCGGTGTGCCCTAAACTCTATGTCAGGCACAAGCGTCATGGCTCGCCTGTAGAACTGGATGGCTTCATACAAACATCCACTCTGCTCAAGCTCAACTGCTTTGTTGAACAGTTCTGTAGCCTGTGTGGGGAAGATTATGGAATATGTTATTGCAGGAATGACATGTTTTCAGAAGCTTCAAGTTTGTCAGCTTGCTAATTTCTATGACAAAGGAAATCCACAAATCCAGTCAATCTTCTAGTTAATTTCTTCTACAAATGAAATCCACTCTTTCAGACACCATCCAAACAAATCTAAACACTGCTTGATTATAACACTGAGGTGTTTGTAAATTTTTGGCAAAATTCAGCACCCTCCCTAAAGATTTGATGATCTTTATGTTTCTCGATCTCGACCTCTGTGACTTTTGGATGTTTTTTAGACTCGCATGGAATATCTCACAGACAAGTTGGAAATCTTATATCACAATAACCTGTTGGATACAAGTGCCTCACTGCCCATGTGGCCAAAAATATGGGTATTGGGCTTACTTGAGTAGGACCAGCCCACTTAAACACTTCCCCTTGCTTCCCCTTGCAATGTTATAATCACTTTTTCTGCATGATTTTTTTTTTTTTTTTTCATTTTGGTCTATATTTGTTCTTTGAAATGCTAGTTACAGATTTTTCTTTGCACAGACTCAATATCATCTCTCTAGGTATTCTACAACTCTGTGTAACAGCAATAACAATATAACATTTTCTTATCTGTGTAATTTTTTAATAATTCTTATATATGTATGTATGTATGTCAATTTTCTGTAGCACACCCTGCACTCCTGGTTACGGGAGGCAGGAAATAGTGTCCTCCCTGGAATTGGGCTATTCCAGCCATGGCTCACAGGTGATACACTGCATACTCATTAACTGGTGGAAATAGTGAAAGAGCCCCTTCCTATATGTCCACTGAGTCTAATCTTCCTCCAAAAGCTTTGAGCACTTGTGGTGATAGCATATTCCCATCACCCAGCCCTCACCCTCAGCTAAATTTTATTTTATGATAAGATGGTCACATCACTTGATTCTGATAGGTTAATGATTTACTGCCAAAGATACCTACAGAAGTGGGAGGAACAGATCCAGTATCACAATCAAAAAATTTTAGGTGGAGTATATATCGAGAAGCATTATAGTTTGACTGCTATTTACTTAATTAGGAAAATATTATTTTCAGGACAATATGAAAAGACAGATAACTAAATGTGATAGATATAATAAGAGAGGTAACAACTTGTAGTCTATTATGAATAATATTGTATAGGCTTGATAAAATATGCTGACATACTGACCTGCAAAGTTATAAAAAGGATATTGTAGGATAAGTTAAAAAAGGAAAGCAAAAACCTTTTCTGGGAAGTGTTATGGAAAAAGTGTGGTTTACTGATACAATATAATTGTTTTTCATCTTACCTTAATCTCCACATCTGACCTGGTGTCTTCTTTTGGACCTTCAGGAGCATTCAAAGTGCCGTTGCTTGTGTCATGACTGTTTCCCATACTGCTATTGTTATTCTCACTAACACTGACCTCACTTCCCTCTACCTCTCCACTGCCGCCTCCTCCTCCTCCTCCTCCTCCTCCTCCTTCTTCACCTCCTCCTCCTCCTCCTCCTCCCCCTCCTTCTCCTCCTCCTTCTCCTCCTCCTTCACCTTTGCCAAGTGTCCCTTGCAGGAGCCCAGAGTTTCCATGGACTGGGGTAACAGGTTTCTGTGGTCTTGGAGGCTTCTGTGCCACTTGAGGTCTTCCTGGAGGTCCTATGGCGGGCCCTCCAGTGGGGGATGGCTTTGCCAAGGCCTGCTGCAGACCTTTGCCCCCGCTCTCCTCCAGTTCTCTCTGCCATGCCTTGCGGAATGACTCAAGCAAAACTTCTGGATCCTGACGACAAAAAGTAAACATGATTATTTGTATAACAGAGATATCAAGATAAAAAGGTAAAAAAAATATTTAAGTAAATAATGCTAACTCAAATATATATATTATAAATATTATATATGTTGCATGTATTATATATATTATATATGTGTATACATATATGTACACACACACACACACACACACACACACACACACACACACACACACACACACACACACACACACACACACACACACACACACACACACACACACACACACACACACACATAGATATCTATATATACACATATATATATACATATATATATATATGTATATATATATATAGAAATATATATATACATATATATATATATATATATATATATATATATATATATATATATAGTCTTGTATATTTGATCATATCAACCATCCATGTTACATCATCTACCCATATTGTTACTGCCACTAATGGCTATACTATTCATAGTGTTTCATGGCATTTTTCTCAATGTTAATGACCTATGCTAAACACCCCCCTTCTTTCATGATTTGATCTATGAGCTGATGACTTAGAAAACTTACCTGAGCATCACTATTACAGGACGTGTTTGTCTGCTCAGTGAGGTCACCGAGAGCAATATCATCATCAGCTCCGGCAGATTCTTCGGGGTCAGCCTGCCAGGAAGGCAAAGGTAAGAAAGTTTATTAGTTTCCCATATATTCTGCTTTTAGTTTTTCTTTACTGTTGTCTATGAGTGTATACATATATGTATTCACATATATATTATATATAATACATACAACATATATAATATTTATAATATATATATCTGAGTTAGCATTATTTACTTAAATAATTTTTTTATCTTTTCTTTATATATATATATATATATATATATATATATATATATCACAGAATTGAAAAGAATGTGTATGAATAGAGATTAATTGTAAGTCTTTCAAAAGAGGACTCTTTAAACAGAATTATAATGGCTATGTTATCAATATTGAAAGCTGCTGTGACCTATAGTGATAACCTACAGTCTGAAGTCCAACATGATAGTGAAGAAGTGTCAGGCAATTATCATGGCCTCCATGCTTTTCACCCTGGCAATGGCCAACAAATTTGCACCATGAAGGCCTATATTCTGGAAACACAAAGCTAGGACTTGTCTTTCCATAATAATTATGGGAGATGTTTGTTTGTCTTTGCAAAGGTGGGGAAAGGTGTGGGGGCCATGCCACTCAGTGTAAGGCCACTGGCAGAGGCACAGCTAGCTTTTATTTACCAAAATCAGAAGAAAAATAAATAAATAAAATAAACTGCTGATGACAACCTTTCCCTTCAGTGATTCTCAAATGTTTGTTTTGTATCTTCTATCAGGTTACTAATATTACTGATTTCAAGAAATTTCTCCAATGCATATTTGAAGACTGCTATAATCACCAACTGTCTACTTTGGAAACAGGTAACAATGTCAGTCAATAATTTTGTTTATCTATTTGTTTTTTTAACAAACTACACATGCTAGCTTAACTTCAAAATAATGCACAATGTATACTAATAATATAAATAAGCAAGCCCAATTATTTATTCTGAAGATCATCACCCCAATAAATGTATTACATTTTCATAATATATACATATCTAAAAATGTAAAGATGTTGAAATACATCATACTAAACACAAATTGAAACTTTGCCAAATAATTATAAGAAGTACACAGTTCACAAATTATTTATTGAAGAATTATATTATCATTACATAGCCCCAAAGGCTCTATAAGGCTAAAATCATAAAAAAGTGTGATAAATTATCTTTTTAAGAGAAAATACAGTACAGAACACGTGTAAGTTCAAATTCTATAATATGATATAATTAAATACACAAAATTAATATTTTTATTATATGCATACAGCGATTATTTACACATTAATTAAGTTAGAATAGTTAGCATTAATCTAATTATATACCAGTGAGAGGCAGTGATAAAAATATAAACACATATGAAATATACAGTTTACTGTATAATTCATATACTGTTTACTGTAATACTATAACATTCATTTCTAAGTAATT
>NC_061826.1:28513834-28521334 GCF_019202785.1 Penaeus chinensis | reverse complement strand
AATATCTAAATTTTTAAAACTGTAATCCTTGTGCAATTCTTTTGTTGTAGCCTAATTAGTAGCCTGGATTACATTTGGTTTGACTGTTTCTTGGGTTTCCATTTCTGTACATTATTTTACTCTGATATTTATACCTTAGAGCTGTTTAGATAGTGTTACGTATAATATATTTGATCATTATATGTCCTGCAAAGGTACTAGTACCAATTAAACACATTTTTTTAGTGTTGTATTTTTTCAGGGACTTATAACTTTTGTATGTTATAGTTGAAATTGGTACTCTGGTTTAGAAATGCTAATGATTTTTTAATGTTTTTGTTTGCTTTCATCATATATCTTTCTTTTCCAGTGACTTATAACTTTTGTATTTTTGACTTCAAATTGATACTCTGGTGTAGAAAGTGTTTTGTTCACTTTCATCACATAGCCTTATTGCCCAATCAGTTGAATTTATTTATGATATATTAAGGAAATAAATAGTTTAAAGTTCATATTCTTGTTCACAAAACATTTTCTGCAACTTTCTAGTGTAATAGTGTAATTTGTGTTATTTAGATATTAATACTTGTGGTTATTTTTGTCCTTATTGATTATTTTTTTCTTTAGTGTTTAGTTCCTTGTACTTTTCTTACATACTGATGTTTTAGCCATCTAGCAGCATTGTACTCTATGTAAATAAATGTAAATGTAAATTTCCTTTGACTTCAGTTTTTGCTGTTTTATAACAACTTGCTTGACAGGGTCTGCTATCTTTATTCCCCTTTTGTGTATTGCATTTTGATATTTTCTATATTGGTCTGGATTTTAGTAACAGACATATGGTTTATGCTGGTACATCTGTATTTGTATTTTCTTTTGTAGGGGTCTAGATTAGATAGATAATCAGGTCAGTCCTGAAGAACTTTATTGTTTTCAATAATAAAGAATATTCTTCCTGAGATACAAAGACAATAATTTTCTAAAGTCTTTTATGAAAACTATGATTTCTTCCTCAGAGACATTTGGCAGCCAGTGATTGGCCTCGAGATTCATGCTCAAATATCGTCAACATGTAAATTGTTTTCTCGAGTTGGAACGAGATTTGGTGCTCCTCCGAATAGTCAGGTTGGAGTTTTTGAATCGGCTCATCCTGGAACCTTACCAGTAAGTTCAGATAAGAAATTACTTGACTCTTTCCATAATACGATATTCAGTTTCTTCATTCTATTGATATTGTTATTCCTTGGACAATAGAAGTGATGTTCTCTGCTTTTTCACAGTTGGCTTATCAGAAAACCAGATTTTAGTTATTAAAGTAGGACATGCAGTGACAAATTATTACATGAAAATGGAAAACTTGATAAAAGTGCTTGTGCTAAGTACTCAGTAGCAAGTTAAAAAAAAGTTTCACAAATTATTTTTACGTTAGAAACAATATTCCTGTTGATAAATCATATTGATTTAATGTTTTTTTTGTTAAGGTTTTTGTTGTAATTTTACAGGTCTTGAATAAAAGATGTGTTGAAGCAGCTATAAAAACTGCTTTAGCACTGCAAGCAACAGTCAACAAAACTTCTTGGTTTGTCAGAAAGCATTACTTTTACCCAGATCTGCCTGTAGGTTTTCTTAATGCTACCATTTTGAAATTCTGTTTACATAAACTGATATTACTTGTGATAGTTTTTCTGAATATTTCACTGATGTATGCTGTATATGCTTTTTTCAGTGCTATGAGAAAATTATGAGATATATGTGCTAGAATTTAAAGTGATCTCAATCTCTCCAGGCTGGCTATCAGATTACTCAGTTGGACCACCCTATAGCCAGTGATGGGCACCTTGACTTCATTGTTTATAATGCTGCAGTGCATCGTAAACCGTACAGGCACTCTGTGAAGCTTATTCAGATTCAGCTAGAGGAAGACAGTGGCAAAAGTATCCACGACAAGGAGAATCATAGGTGAATAGAGACAGCTTCAGTTACTGAACTTTTATTGCCTAAGGAAGATTACATATAGTAAAAAGAATTTTACTTTTAACCATTAACCATTACCCATTTTTTCTGGGCATATACAAAATTCAGCATAGGTCTAAAAGAATATGGCCTAGTCTGCAGTATTCCATCAGCATGGACTATTTAGTATAGTTACACTGATTTGTAAAGTTTCAAAGATTACTACTTGATATTTCTTACAGTTATATTTGTAGAGTGATTTTTGTGACATTGTAAAAAGCAAGGGAGGGGATGAAAAGTTAAAGGCAAGTTTAATGAACAAGGAAGCAAGGAAAAGCATGAAAAACATTCATCATTCTCCAAGAACATTTTTACCTCTTTACTTTAACCTACACATAATGGGATTTCTTGGCATTTTAGTGAGCTATGGACTGGGTATCTAGCACAGTCATCTGGCAAATTCAGAAATGAAAAAAGTGGAAAATATTTATTTACCTCACTCTACTCTTTTGGCTGTGGCATAAAGGATTGTTTTGGAAATGAAGTTAGGGTAATCTTTTTCTTTTGTGAATATTGTTTGTATGTTGATGGCTCCACAAGTTATCAGGCACCAAGGATTCACCTAGTAAGCTTATGTGTCTTTGGTTGATTTCTTTCTATGCTGAGTTTTAGGGATTTTTTTTTTTTAATTGCTATTAACATAACATGGTCATCTCACCATTGAGACACCAGAAAATGAATAGAAACTGGTATGTGCTCAGATTGGGTCACCTACAGTGTGTGCCTCATGGGTGGTTCCCTGGTAGCAGGCACTCACTGCTATAGCTACCACCCAGAAAAGAAGGTGTTTTTCACATGGAGTTTCCCAACAGGTTAATATTAATCTTGATATTATTATTGTTGACATTTTGATGATTTAATGTTTTTAAAAATACTATTAGCAGTAAATTATAAAAAAAAAAAATCTGAAAATCACGGAGCCAGGTAGGACTAGTAATTGACCCCTTGGAGATTAAACACTTGTGGAGTCATCTGTGTGTAAAGACAAACAAAAAGATGCAGTGGATATGGCATGTATATATGCCATCCAGTAATAGTGTGTTAAGCCAACTTTTGAGGGGCTAGTTCTCCTCAGTGACTGTAGCCGGGGCAAAACAAGTGAACAACTGTTTAGCATGAACCACATAGAGCAGGTTCAACTGTGCATGACATGTAATAAGGTGTGAATGAAGGTTTAGCCATGGCATAATAGGATGTCATTTGTTGCAAATGGGTGAAGCATCTTAATTCATCTTTTCAGTGCATAACTCAAGCAGTTTTTGATAGAAATACTAGCAAAAATTGTGGAAGAAAATAAAGAATTTTTTTTCCAGAGTTCTTGTGGACTTGAATCGTGCAGGCCAGCCTCTGATGGAACTGGTATTTGCTCCAGATCTGCGTGATGGTGAAGAGGCTGCTGCACTCGTCAAAGAATTAAGCCTAATTTTGCTTCAATTGGGCACCTGCAATTGTCGCATGGAGGGTGGGTTCTATGTTGATACTGTTTTATACTTGGGATGCATTGCCTCTGCTGAGTGTTGGCCTAATCATGCTTTAAAGATTGACTGAAATAATTTACTGTGTACGTATTAAGATTTGATTGCAGTTGTAAGTAAGTTCGGAAATTTAAAGATATATTTACTATGGAATAATTATGTGCTCTTATGGATATGTTTTCTGAAAATATTATTTTTATAGTTTCAGATACCTTAGCTTTGATAAAATATTGCTACTCAGTCATATCATAGTCATTCATGAACTAACACCTTTTATCATGAGTAATTCTTTATCTTGCAGAGGGTTCCCTGCGTGTAGATGCCAATATCTCTGTACACAGGCCTGGGGAACCTCTTGGCACTCGTACAGAAGTTAAAAACTTGAATTCCATCCGATCATTAGTAATACTTCTTTAAGAACTTTTGAAATCTACTTCATGTTGATTCATTTTGTGACATAATTCTTAAATAAAGCTGGACATTTTTGGAATTTTAGAATTATCATATTGATTATGGGGTTATTTTATTATTATTTTTTAATTTCTCTCCTGCAGGTTAGGGCTATTGATTTTGAGATTGAAAGGCAGATAGGGATTTTGGAGTGTGGCGGTGTTATAACTAATGAAACCAGGAGCTTCGATGCAGACCGAAAGGAAACCATTACCATGAGAGACAAAGAGGTTGTTCAGGTAAATTATTATTATTATTTTTTACTAATTTGTGTGCCTTTTATTATACACATGTATACAATTTACTTAAAATTCTGTATTGTTTATTTATATGTATGGATAGTTTCTAATCTAAAATGTCTTTACTTCATTTTCAATAAAGAGTTTCCCCATTAACCTGTATCTTACCAATACCTTTCAGGATTACAGATTCATGCATGAACCAAATCTACCACCTTTACGGCTCTTTGACTCTTCAGAAGTAAGTGGCAGTCAGAATGGCTCTCTTGACATTAATGCAGTCCGACAAGAACTTCCTGAATTGCCAGAGGAAAAGAGGCAGCAACTCATGAAAAACTATGGTGTTACGTTGGAAAATGCAATCATTCTCGTGGTATGTCTCTCTCTCTCTCTCTCTCTCTCTCTCTCTCTCTCTCTCTCTCTCTCTCTCTCTCTCTCTCTCTCTCTCTCTCTCTCTCTCTCTCTCTCTCTCTCTCTCTCTCTCTCTCTCTTTTTGTTTATATTTATATATATATTATTTTTTAACTGTATTCATGATGATAAATGTAGAAAAGTTATGAATGAAAATTAATATCTTTACAATACAAAAGATGTATTTAACTGGTTATCGTTTTCATAATTGTTATTGTTATTGTTGTTATCATTATTACTGTTATCATCATTATTATCATTATTGTTATTGTTATTGTTGTTATCATTATTACTGTTATCATCGTTATTATCATTATTGTTATTATTATTGTTGTTATTATTATTACTATTATTATAATTATTATTATTATTGTTATTATTATCATTAATTATTATTATTGTTATTATTCTTATTAATATGATTATTATAATAATTATTATTATAATTATTAATAATGTTATAGATATTATTATTATTATTATTATTATTATTATTATTATTATTATTATTATTATTATTATTATTATTATTATTATTATTATTATTATTATTAATATTAATATTAACATTAATATTAACCCATTGCTGATGGGCATGCCATGCCATGCCCACTGTGAGTTTACTTGTTTGATTGTTTTTACACATAGATGGCTACACTTGTACTAAATCACCAATGAGCCAATTTCAAGTACTACCTGTCTCGCCCGTTTACCCTTCTCCTTGATTTACGAACATATTTTACTTTATCCTACTTTGCTATTACTAATTATATTAATTATAATGTTTATAATAAAAATAGCACCATCAATATTCATAGCAATTCAAGGAAAGGTGAAATCAGGTAAGGCAGAGCCATCTATGTGTAGAGACATTTCATAAAAATACAAAAAAGGAGCACAGCATTTTCCCCTGGCAGTTATGGGTTAATATTAATATTATTGATATTGTTGATATTATTATTATTATGATTATTATTATTATTATCATTATTATTATTATTATTATTGTTATTGCTATTGCTATTGCTATTGTTATTGTTATTGTTATTGTTATTGTTATTGTTATTGTTATTGTTATTGTTATTGTTGTTGTTTTTGTTGTTGTTGATGTAGTTGCTGTTGTTATTATCATTATTATTATTTTTAATATTGTTATTATTATTATCATTATCATTATATTTTTTATTTCTATTTCTATTTTTTATTTTTAAATTATAGATTTAAGATTTTAATTTTAATTAAAAATTTTATTTGTTTTTTATTTCTATTTATTTATTTTTTAGTTTTTGATTTTTAATTTTTAATTTTTTATGTTTAATTTTTTCATTTTTTTATTCTTTTTATTTTTCATAGTTAATTTTTTATTATTTATTTATAAATTTTTATTTTCATTTTCATTTTCATTTTCCATTTCTGTTTCTGTATCCGTGTCCATTTCTGTTTTTGTTTTCATTTTTATTTTCATTGTTCTTATTATAATTAGCATCATATAATGTTGTTATTGTCATTGTCATTATCATTGCCATTGGCATTGTCATTGTCATTGTAATTGTCACTGTCACTCACTGTCACTGTCATTATCATTGTTATTGTTATTGTTATTGTTATTGTTATTGTTATTATTATTATTATTATTATTATTATTATTATTATTATTATTATTATTATTATTATTATTATTATTATTATTATTATTATTATTATTATAATAATTGTAATAATTTCTTTCAGAGTAATCCCATTATACTGGATTTCTTCTTGGCTGTGATGGCTGACAAGAAGAGAGACTCCCGTTTAGTCTGTAATCTGTTGCTCACCAATCTCCTTGGAACCTTGAACAGCGCAAATATTGAATTCCAGAAAAGGTATTGTACCAGTAATCTTTAACTGAAATGGTTTCACTAAATTTCAGTGAAGGTACCTATGAACAAGGTGCAGTTGTGGCTTTTTTTTTTTTTTTTTATAGAGGTAAATGTAAATAGAGTCTCATTCATTGATTTGATGTGGTTACTATTTTTTGAAAGTGCTGTAATTTAGTTTGATCTGCTTATAAGGCATTTTGATTTCTGTTAAGTTGAAGCTTTGTAGAGTTTCAAGCAAAATAAAAATGCGATGTTTTATCAAGCTGTCTGGGGAAATCTGTCCCTCTCTCAGTCACAGATGCTATTGAGTTTGGGTAATTTACTGATTTTCGTACATACACTAAATGAAATGGAATTATGAAATTCATGTTAACTTGGTGATACACTGTGTAAATGCAACTTTTAATGTAGTTTTATCACTTAATCACCAAGGAATCATTTACTAGGCCTGTTGCAGGTGTTTAACCCTTTCCTTAGGTTTTTAGAAAGATAATCTTTATTTTTTATTGTTATTATACTAGCATTAATAATTTGATGGTAGTAATAATGATGATGTTGATAATGATGGAAATGATATCAACAATGATAATGTTAGTAACAAATTTGAGGATCTATGCCACTGTAGCTTACTCTAAAGTGGGTCTCATGATACCAGTTATGATTTTTTTTACCATATCTTTGTCTCTGTATGTGAATGTCCTCTTCATATTTGTGATCGGTAATTGCCTTTTTCGGGACTTAATTTTTTTGTTTTCTGAGGTCTTTCTTTTCTTAATGAATTTTCTATTGCGTCTCCTAACTTACAATGATTTAGGGGTTGATTTTACATTCACCATATATGACTATATGGCATTTGTGTTATTAAATTCAAGTACAACTCCATATGAATGTGCTTTTATTGTCTTTTTATGAGACTTTGGCATGCATCTTCATCTATTACTCTTTGTATGTGTATTGGCTTCATCTGTGAATGTTTTCAGGTATCTGTCTGGCTCAGATCATTGATGAAGATAAATACATTTGGTGCCAAGGCTTGATCCATGTAATATTCCACTCTTTCCATGCATTCAT
>NC_061826.1:28493834-28496334 GCF_019202785.1 Penaeus chinensis | reverse complement strand
AGTTTCGGTTCATAGCTTTCAATATTCCATTTCTGTATGGAATCTTTCATTCCAATACACATATTTTTCATCGTGTTTGCTGAAGTGCTGCTTTTTAAAAAATGTTACAGGATGGATTTGATTTTCTGAGATTTATTTTAATTTGCTATTGATTAATATACACACACTCACACACACACACACACACACACACACACACACACACACACACACACACACACACACACACATACACACACACACACACACACACACACACACAAATACACACACACACACACACACACACATATATATATATATATATATATAAATATATATATATATATGTACATATACATATACATACATATATATATATATATATATATATATATGCATATATATTGTATATATATTATATATATACATACATATAGATATTGTATATATATATATATATATACATATATATATATATATATATATATATATATATATATATAATATTTATATGTATATATATATATATATATATATATATATATATATATATATATACATACACACATATACATATACACATCGCTGACACACAAACATAAACACAGAAACGCACACATACCAGGCGCACATGCAAAATTCAAATATTCTCCGAACTCATGCTTTCAGATTCGATTCCATGGAAATACCAATGGCTTTGAAACCCTGACCCGGACGCTTTTACTCTCAGCTTTCGAATGATATACGTGCATTTGAGCGTATATATTCGTTCACGCAATATACTGTATATAAGCATGTGCATATAATAATTTGGGCATGTGTAGTAAAATAAATTGAATGTACTATAAATACACAAACAATTGTAGGAATAAATAAGTGTTAGTTACCATGGCAATAGCAGGAAACACAGACTCCAAAGCAAAATACATGGCGTGCATCATATTGTAAACTGAGATGTCAGGCTTCATCATAGTGCAGGGTACGTTTGCGAAAGTTTAAACCACCTCTTTCATATCTCAAAGGCAAAAGGAAAAACGAAGTGAAACACAATATGATGATTTCGTAAATTTGATATCAGCCAGAACCGAAGCGTAGATCTTCACGTGAAGCAAAAGAGATGTTTTTTGTTTTTTTGTTTACGCTTCTTATATGGACAGTAGAAACAAGCTACTGCAGTAAGAGAATAGAAAATACATTCGTAACATTAAGAAAGATGCAATTTCATTCGTACAGCATATACTTTTTGTCCTCTTTTCACCTCGGGGAAATTCATGCGTTTGTCGTTTTCTTTGCAGCTGTGTCACATTGTATTATTTCTTTATTCGGTGACTACTCAAGGATGAATAAGTGTTATTTTGTCTACTCTTTTTGATTTGTCTTTAGGTAAACTTACATGACAAAATGCATCGGTTTTGATTGTGTATCAATGACTACTCGTTGCAACATTGATGTCTGTTGCTATATATTTATGTATACAAATCAACAACACATGCTGAGACGTTGACCTGAGATATACTTTTGCTATTATCATCAGAGAAATAGACATCTAGCAATAAAGGCTCTTAGGGAACCACACATCCTGACAACATCCTTCATCAAGTACCGAACGATTCCTGGCTAATCCGCTGCTTACGGAGAAGTCCTATAGTCAGGCGAGTTGCGTAGCTTGAGTCTATTCAAGATGAGAGCTGATCAGGGCGCCACACACGTCTTGACAAGGTGGGGAAAATAGAGTGGGTTGCAGACTTGAAAAGGTAATGATGTAAGAGATTTTACACACACACACACAATTATTACATATGCACAGAACTGGCATGGGTTTCTCCCCGTGTACACTTAAAGGAAACCTAATTCATCAATCGAAGATATAACAAGTCTCATGACGTTTTATAGGGATTATTTGGATATTAGGAGTATTGGAAACGTAAACTGCCTGGTCGTCGGGCTGAGCAGCACCAGCGACGGATTGCCACTTTTGGAAGGACTGTACATTTTGCAACAACAGGAGGTGGATCTTTATTTTTGTTTTTGTTTCAGTTCTTTATTCAACACCCTGATTAACTGCACAGGTGTTGGCAAGCTGTGGTACATTTGACGCATAGTCTTAACATTCTATAATGGTATTACATTCGAATTTTAGGCTATAACATTATTATGATAAGTACTATATCAGTTAAAAAATAAGGAACAATTACACATCTGCCGGCGTACAGCTTCGGCGTGGAAAGGCATTGCTACATTGGATGTGCGGTCATGAGATACTACATTTCAGATTTAGGATACAACATTAGTATATCTTCTACGACATCAGATGATATGAAATGGTACATAGTTCTCCGTACCTCATGCTAGGTGGTCTGAAATGCTGTAACACATGACACTCTGAGATATAATGTACATGTGTTCGCTTATATTCTTCATTACACAATTTACACTTAGTTTCTTCGACATTACAAACTGTACTGACCTGCCAATACAACTTATATGCAAGCCTGATTCTTGCGGTCATAATATCACA
>NC_061826.1:28471334-28473834 GCF_019202785.1 Penaeus chinensis | reverse complement strand
CCCAGTGGGCATCAGAGAGGAATCCCCACTGACAAAATAATCAGGATTTACGAGAGACCGTGAAGTATGGCGGCCTCAGGCATTCTCCTATTGACCAAGCAACACGCCGTCCGTCAAAGCCCCTGAATAGACGAAATTGTTAAGAGTAGAATATGTCACTCGCCCGTGATAGATGTCCTGATATCGCATTACGCTTTCACACATACGTAAAGATCAATATCGCGAGCAATGTCATAGTCTCAACGCTCTTACGGGAAAATGGCGGTTACATCATGCTCGAATTTCTCATCGCTGAGGGTCGGTGTTGTGAAATTCCGCTTCTAAACAGCGGTGGATATTTCGCTCCTCGTCCGATTTATCCACTGACTCCCTTTTTCAAGAATAAATATCATTTAAAGTTTCCTGTTTGCATTTAATTATCAAACGCGAACAAAATGACACAGAGAAAATATGTTTAACGCACGCACACCCAAGTACATGTAGCGCAACGAACGAATTTAGCCAAAGCAAGCGGCGCAGTATAAAGAAAGTAAGGGAGAAACTCTGTTGACAATTGCCTCGTATCCCTACGTCCTCGGTGGCCCTCGTTATACCAAACTGCCTTTTATATACTCAGGATATTGCTATTTTCACCCAACGCACTTTAGGATGACCTTTTTAAATCTTCCTCCTCTCTCTCTTATGCTCCAAGCACATTATATATTCTTCGTACACTAAAACGTACCCTGCACTTTTTTAAAACATAGATATGTCTGTTTGCTTGTGTACTCCAGCACAGTATGCTGTTTTATGCATATGATGGCACACACACTCCACTCCAATACTTACACTGTTTTGCACTTCCTCGTATTCATTCTGCGCTTTCAGATACGATCTCTACTCCATTAAGGCTATGTACAGTAAAGAGAGATAAGGATATAGAAAGTAGACCAACCCTGAGATACCACTTAAAAAAGGGAAATCTCGTTTATAGTTACTTAGAGGTGCTATTTATTTCGGAGAATGGGAGAAAGTGAAACAGGGGAACGGGGGATTCCCCTGCGTGTAGAGTACCATAGAAACCTTGTAAAACTTGGTCGTCAGGGTAAAGGGGAACCCAGCTACGGATCCCCCCCCCCCCTTCCTCCCTGGAATGGCAACACGCCCAAGGGGATTGGTATTACACCGTTATGCTACAGAAGACTGCCAATGTACTTGTTGCAGCTGTGACATAATTCGTTTCAGTGCCTCGTTTCATAGCAAAGGGCAAGTTAGGTAGATCATTTAAGTAACGTCAGACTGGCTTAAAGCAATAGCAAAACCAAATGAATTTCCAACTAATTCCCTGCAAAAACTACACAAATGCAAATGTAAATATACTATTAGACACGAGCCCACTCAAACCTGAATCAAACGAAACAATGCAACTAATAAAAGAAACTTGGATAGCGTGATACAAACGCCGATAAACCCGAACTGATTAATAATGCAGAATGCCGTATTGACGAAGCTACGTTTAAGGCTTGCAATTCTGCCCATTGTCGAGTGAGATGAAAAATATCGTTATGTATTTCATAACCGGCGATAATCATGTAATTTACTTAATGAAGGCGATTATATTGGAATATGGGTGGACTGGCGTTGACTTAGGAAGTGCATTTTCATGATCCTTGCATACAGACAATAAAGCTTTATTCTATCTATCCAATTTTATGTGTTAAGGATGAATACATCAGTCACTGTGGCTTAATGATGTTCGTGGATTTAAATGTTTTCTCAGTGGCATTAAATGCCACGTCAGGCAGGTCATGCACACGTACATGTTTGCACCACTGACTCGCTTAACTATTCTCACTCGAGTTTTCTTGGCGCTGCGTTAATACGGCGATATTACGCCCTCGGAACTAACTGTAATCCAAGCACACACACACACACACACACACACACACACACACACACACACACACACACACACACACACTTATTTATCCAGAGAAAAGACCTCGCTATCTTACGCTCTCCCCAATGACTCCTTAAACTCCTAGGCTAAAGTAGCTACAAGAGACCCTTTCTTTCATCACAGACATCTACGAGGAAAGCGAGCGAAAGAGAGAGAGAGAGAGAGAGAGAGAGAGAGAGAGAGAGAGAGAGAGAGAGAGAGAGAGAGAGAGAGAGAGAGAGAGAGTGAGAGACAGAGAGACAGAGAGACAGAGAGACAGAGAGAGAAAGAGAGAGAGAGAGAGAGAGAGAGAGAGAGAGAGAGAGAGAGAGAGAGAGAGAGAGAGAGAGAGAGAGAGAGAGAGAGAGAGAGAGAGAGAGAGAGAGAGAGAGAGAGAGAGAAAGAGAGCGAGCGAGAGAGAGAGAGAGAGAGAGAGAGAGAGAGAGAGAGAGAGAGAGAGAGAGAGAGAGAGAGAGAGAGAGAGAGAGAGAGAGAGCGAGAGAAAGAGAGCGAGCGAGAGAGAGAGAGAGAGAGAGAGAGAGAGAGAGAGAGAGAGAGAGAGAGAGAGAGAGAGAGAGAGAG
>NC_061826.1:28448834-28451334 GCF_019202785.1 Penaeus chinensis | reverse complement strand
TTATTTGAGTTTCATTTTTTTTTCTTTTTTTCTTTTTGTTCTGTACCTTTCCTTTACTGTATACAAGGCTTTCGTAATTTCTACCATGTTGTTCCAAAGACTTTAGAGCTATTTTTTGTGCTCTTCTTTTTACATCTATTATTTGTTGTTGTCCTGTTACTCTTGGCGTACCATGGGGAATTGTTGGGTATATTTCTTTGCTTTATTCTTCTAGGAAATCATATCAAAACTTTATCAATGAGTAGGAGTAGTATGGTACAAGATCTTAACTTTTTTAGATTTTCGAATACCTTGTGTAAGAACTCCTGTTGAAAAGATTGAAACAGTGTCTAATTTGAAATTCGCTGAATGTTTTATATATATATATATATATATATATATATATATATACATATATGTGTGTGTGTGTGTGTTATATAGTAAGAAAAGGATTCTTTGCATTCTTGCTGTATAAATACACTTTAATGATATTACCACAAATTATCATGTGAGAGACGCAGGTAATTATCATCACGACGGATACCAAAGAGGCTCGCTGTTTAAACTTTAAGTAAAACGAAATGCTTGTGTCTTTTCTAAACTCAGCACCCAAGTAATTTCCCCCTGAATATAATTAAGCCCTCTTTATAACACTCGTTTCCCATTCCGAGCTTATATTTCCATTCATTTTCGTTATTTCTCATTCTCATTCTGGATATAATTCACTCTCATTTATATATATATAAAAAATACCCTATACTGTAAAACTTATAATCAAGCCCGATTTAAAGCAACGATTCCCGATATTAGTAGACTTTCTATGTAATCACTAATGTTGTGTATTTCGAATATATATATTTTAAAATTCATAACTTGTTACATTCCCATTTCAATATGAAGGGATATATCGAAAATTCTCGTAGAACATAATCAACAGTAAGGTGTCATTTAAATCAAACTTTTCAGTGTAATCTCTAACTATATACTATGTATTATCCTATAGTTTTTATATCTTTTAACCCCTATCTTGGTACATTCCCATTCCAATATGAAGGGATATATCGAAAATTCTCTTAGAACATAATCAACAGTAAGGTGTCATTTAAATCAAACTTTTCAGTGTAATCTCTTACTATATACTATGTATTATCTTATAGTTTTTATATCTTTTAACCCCTATCTTGGTACATTCCCACTCCAATATGAAGGGATATATCGAAAATTCTCGTAAAACATAATCAACAGTAAGGTGTCATTCAAATCAAACCTTTCAGTGTAATCTCTAACTATATACCATGTATTATCCAATCCTTTTTTCTCTCTCTTTTAACCCTTATCTTGGTGCATCCCCGTTTCACCGTGAAGGGACGCATCGATAATTCTTCATCTAAATACCAGGAACGTGTCATTCAGTTTAGTCTTGTCAAACTAAACCCGGATAACCATAACTGAACAGTGACAAGTGTACCTTAGTTCACTTGTTCTAATGTAGCTGAAAAAAAAAATGTATCCTTAGGCACTACTAATTAATCTTGCATGAAACTTGATAACACTTAAACGTATTATTTCATAACTGTTATGATTGTTAATTTGTATGCGTATGTCATATTTATATTTGTATCTTGTAATGATAATAGCAATATTAATAATAGTAAAAATTATAATCATAAAGATGACAATGATACTAATGATGATAATAATGACAGTGATAATAATAATGACAATGATGATAATGATAATGATAATAAAATATTGATAATTATAATATGATAGTGATCATAATAATGATAATAGAAATAACAACAATAATAATGATAATGATTATAATATTAATTATGATGAAAATAATAATGATGATAATAACAATGATAATGATAATGATAATGATAATGACAACAATAACGATGAAAATCGGTAACGATAATGATTATAATAATGTTTATAATACCGTTAATACTACTACTACTACTACTACTACTTATAATAATGATAGCAATATTCGTATTAATAATGATATTACTACTACTGTTACTACTAATAATGATAGTGACAATAATAATGATTATAATAATCATAATAATAACAATGAAAACAATGATAATGATAATACTAATACTAATAATGATAATAACAATGATAATGATAACGATAGTAATAATGATTAAGATGATAATGGTGATGATAATCATGATGACAAAAGCAACAACAACAAATAATAATAGTAAAATTAATAATAGTAATGATAATAATATTAATAACAATAATAAAAACAATGATATGATAATAATTATGACAGTAATTATAGTAATCATGATATTGATAATGAAGATAATAATAATGTTACTACTACTACTATAACTACTAATGATAATAATGATAACATAAACAAAAATAATAGAAATTATGATAATACTACTACTAATAATGATAATAAGTATAGTAATAGTAATAATAATAATAATAATGATAATAATAATATGAATAATAATAATAATGATAATGATAATTATAATGATAATAG
>NC_061826.1:28436334-28441334 GCF_019202785.1 Penaeus chinensis | reverse complement strand
TTTCATCAATGACATCATCCCCCCCCTCACTCCCCCCTCCCTCACTCCATCACTCCCTGAATGCCTTCCATCCACACTTACCCACACTTGTCAGGCATCCTTATCTCACCCCCCCCCCCCACTCCCCTCCCACCGCTCGGCCACGCGACGAATGAGTCAATCTGTAATCTTTATCACTCATACTTATTCCCCCTTTTTTCCTCCTGTTCTTCTTCCTTTGTGTTGTATTATGTGTGTGGGAAGAAGGGAAGGATGAGGGAGGGGAAGGGAGAAGGAGGGGAGAAGAGGGGAAAGAGGGAAGGGGGAGAGAAGGGAAAGAGAAAGAGAGAGGGGGAGGGTGAGAGGAGGGAAAGAGGGGGGAAGAGGGGAAGGACGAGAGGAGGGGGAAAAGGGGAGGAGAGGGGAAGGGAGAGGGGGAAGAGGGGAAGGGAGAGGGAGGAGAAGAAGAAGGGGAAGGGAGGGGTGAGAATAGGAGATAGAAGAGGAGGGAGGGGGTGGGTGATTTACATACAATTCAGCAGTCTTCTCCATAATACAAATTTCACAGCTCGTGGAATCCATCCCCCTCCCCTCTCCTCCCCTCTGTATCCTCCCCTCGACTGGCATCATTCATTTAGATGATAAATATGTAAAAGAGGGAAGCTGGTGTCATTAAAGCACAGATGACAAATGCCCTGCCCGCGACACTGGTGCGGCGGTGAGGGGAGACGAGGGGGGGGGGGTGAGGAGGCGAGGGGGGTGAGGGTAAGGGGAGACGAGGGGATGAGGAGGCGAGAGGGTGTCAGGGTGAGAGGAAACGAGGGGGGTGAGGGTAAGGGGATACGAAGGGGTGGGGAGGCAAGGGGGGTGAGGGTAAGGGGGAAACGAGGGGGTAAGGAGGCGAGGGGGTGAGGGGGGAGGGGTGACGAAGAGGGTGAGGAGGCGAGGGGGGTTGAGTATGAGGGGAGACAAGTGGATGAGGAAGTGAGGGGGGTGAGGGTGAGGGGAGACGAGGTAGTGAGGAAGTGAGAGGGATGAGGGGGGGGGTGGTGAGACGAGGGGGTGAGGGGGAGGGGAGAGAACGGATGAGAAGGCGAGGGGAGACGAGGGTAAAGATGGGAGACGAGTGGGTAAGGGCGGACGAGAAAGTGGAGGGAGACGTGGAGATGAAGGGGTGAGAGGAGAGGGATGAGGGAGAGAGGGGAAATTAGGGACGAGAGGTGAGGGGTGAAGGCAGAGGAGAGACGAGGTGGTGAGGGGAGACAAGGAGATGAAGAGGCGAAGGGGGGATGGAGGGTGAGGGCAGACAAGGGGAATGAGGGATGAGGGGAGACGAGGGAAGGAGAGGCGAAGGGGGAATGGGAGGTGAGGGGAGACGAGGGCAGTGAGGGGTGAGGGCAAAAGAAGAGGGGAGACGAGGAGGTGAAGAGTGAGGGGGAAGAAGTGAAAAAGAGGCGAGGAGAGATGAGGTTGAGGGGAGACAAGAAGTGAGAGGCTGAGGGTAGCATGTAAGTGGGAAAAGGGGAAGGGGAACACCTGAGGATGAGGGGAAAGGGGAAAGGTGAAGGGGAGGATTGGGAACAGAGTCTAGTGGACAGGATGAGGGGAAGAAGAGGGATGGAGAGGTTATGGGGGAAGGGGGAAGGGAAGAGGAGAGGGTGTAGGGATGAAAGGAGAGGGAGGTCGGGGAGAAGGGGAGAGGAAGTGGAGGGGAAGGGGGAAACCTGGGTAGGGGTGACAGAGAGGAGAATGGCATAGAGAAAGGGGAATGAGGGCGAGCATGCTGGTTGCATAATTTTCAACTTACAACCACTGACGACAAGCTAACCTTCCCCCCATCCCCCCTCTCCTTACCTTTCATCCGCTACCTATTACCCCCTCCTCCTTCCCCCTCCCATCCTCCATCCCCCTCCCTTCCCATCTCCCCTCTCGCCTTACCTCTCCCCTCCCCCCTTCCCTCCCTGCCCCTGCTTATCCAACCACCGACCTGCCCCTCACGAGTCGCCCGCACGAGCCACGCTAACTGGCCTCATCACGGTTCTCGCGGGGACGGCGGCGCGGCAGAGAGCGAGGGGGCCGCCGCAGCCATTAGCCGTGTCTTAGGCCTACGTCGCCGACAACTTCATTATCCTTGCGGCGGGGCGTGGGCGGGGCGAAGGGCGGCCGGGATTTCGGGCGTGAACGTAATCAGTCGTAATACAAAGGAGAGGGAACGTAAAGAACAAAAAAATAAAAATGTAGAAAAGAAAAAACAAAAAAGGACTGAATGAAAGCAGATTATATAAAGAGAAAATAAACATTATGCCAGTGGCAGGCTGACATGGCAAGTCTGAGTCGTACAGGTGCAGTCGTCTTAGTGCCTGGGTCGTTATGCATGCTGATGGCAGATAAGGAAGCTGTCCAACGCAAGAAGAGAGAGAGAGAGAGAGAGAGAGAGAGAGAGAGAGAGAGAGAGAGAGAGAGAGAGAGAGAGAGAGAGAGAGAGAGAGAGAGAGAGAGAGAGAGAGAGAGAGAGAGGGGGGGGGGGGGGGGGAAGGGAAAGAGAAAGAGACTGAAAGACAGAAAGCATGAGAAAGAGAGTGAGGGAGATAGACATTTATGTTGAACACCGTATCGCGCTTTTCCATGATTCCGTCACGTCTTTTCCGGGATTTGTCCGACGCTGGGAAATATTTTCGGGAGATATTTAGGAGATATTTTTATAGATTTCACCCTCGTCAGATGATTATTTGAATACAGTAAACCCACTGATCTTTTTCATATGTGGCTATAACATTCTGATGAACAGGTCCCCGTCCTGTGCATGGATAAGCACGCCGTGGCATCGCTGCCGTCTGAATCAACAGTTTTGTATTTTTCCCATAGAGAATTCCCTGCACATAATGAGAGCGCTGACTCTCCCACTCTCAGCCGGGCGCAATTAAACCATGACGCCGCCAACATTTCGTGACTTGGACTCCCATTATGAGAAATGATTTCACGCCCCTCTCCGTCGCCGATCTTTTGACACATAGAGTGGTCGCGATGCTGTATCCCCGGGACGCGGCGCGAGGCACGTTCGCCAAGCAGCTTAAGAAGGCCCAATTATCCCCCGAGGGCGGCGTGGGAAGGGCGTGATCCGGGCCGGATCTGCTGCGCATCTCCCTGCCGCCCGCCCCGAGCCCACGGCACGAGCGCCGCCCCGACTTCTGTTGCGGGACGTGCCTCTCCGCCGCCGCCTCCCGCGCGTGCCGCCCCGGCGCCGCCGGCGGACAGCTCACCTTTGTCGCCGGACGCTCGAGCTGCTCCGGCGTGAAGAGGCGGCCTGACCGCGCCATTCAAAGGACAAGTCAAAGGGCGAGGGAGGCTGCGACGAAGCTATTTATGCATCCTTTACCTTTTTTTCCTTTTTCCTTAATTAAACGAAAAATCCCAGCTGCCGTTTTTACACTCGTGTGATATACACAAGCCCAAAGATCCAACATATATGCAATCTTGAGCATGTCCTCTCATTAAAATGCCCTCTACATAAGACTTTTAACTCGTCTTTATTATTCATAAGCACAACTCACGACGGTCCTCAAGGAGCAAGGAGGGGAAGCCGAGAAAAAGGAAAATCAAGAAAAACTCGCCCTTATTTGCCACTAGTGTACTTTTATACAGTATGAAGAAGTCAATTTCTTGGCGACGTCCCAGATATATTATTGGCATATTCCATTTCAACGACGAATGCTTTCGGTTTTTACTTTAGTCACACCGCGAGGAAATTTAGTGACACATTTCCAGCCGAGTAAAATGTCACCGTGGATCTTGTTTCGAAAAATGAAAAGCTTCAAGTACGGAGGACTTTGCAATGACACGATTTTATTACTCGTGCGTCTCTCTTTTTTCTTTTTTTATTAATGAAAAACTATGAAATATAATACCCGATACTTCACAACTACGAGGCATGTTTTGATTAAAGTGAGAATCCGATATGACGCTGAACTTTTGCGTTTTTAAGAGACTTTCCGCAGTTTATTCGAATGGTCACATGCACGAAACGATATAGCTATTGCAATAAATATCTACTGTGTAACTGTATCTACATCTGTATTCATATCTGCATCTGTATCTGTTTTCTTGTTTGTGTGTTCATATTGTTATATATCTACCCAAATATCCTTATATGTATATATTCCAGTAGACAGAGCAATTAGGTAGAGTTATACAGACAGACAGGAAAAAAATGTAGATGAGGTAGAAAAGCAAACAGGGAAAAACAGAAATTAAAACAGACAGAACAAAAAGATATAAACAAACAAACAAATTACGAAATAACCAAAAAATACACCAAACAAATGACAGAAAAAACAAACAGAATAATTGAATAAAGACAGAAAACCAAACAGACAAAACAAAAAAAGACAAAAAAAAAGAAAAAAAAAAAAGAATCATAAACAAAAGAATATTAAAAGATTAACAAAAAGACTAACTAACATGCAAACAGACAAAGATAGTGGTAAGCCACATGATTCATTCAAGGACATCTTGACTGATCAATTGTCAATCCACTTTGTCGTCAGGCGCCCCACCCCCCCCACACCTTTCAACCCCACCCCCCTCCCATAACCCTTTCCTTACCCCCCCCCCCCCCCCCCCTCCCATAGCCCTTTCCTTACCCCCCCCCTCCCATAGCCCTTTCCTTACCCCCCCCTGCCATAGCCCTTTCCTCCCCCCCCCCACAACCCCCAATGCCCCCCCTCCCCCTCCTCCCTTACCCCCTCGACGCACACAAGATGATCGAGAATTTGAAAAGTTTACTAAACTTCTCAAAGGTAATTTCCCCAGATGACTAGTGGTCGGGGTCGAGCTGGGGGGGAGGGGGGGGAGGAAAAAAGGAAAGAAAGAGTAAAATGTGAAGAAAGGAGGTAGAAGGGAAAGGGGGAGAAAGAGAAGTTAAGGAAGGAGGTAGAAGGGAAAGGAGGAGAAAGATAAGTTAAGGAAGGAGGTGGAAGGGAAAGGGGGAGAAAGAGAAATTAAGGAAGGAGGTAGAAGGGAAA
>NC_061826.1:28421334-28426334 GCF_019202785.1 Penaeus chinensis | reverse complement strand
ACAGAAAGAATAAAAAATCAACAAACATGGAAACAAGAATATGAAAAATGGAAACACAAAAAGGGAAAAGTAGTAAAAAAAAAAAAAAAAAAAAAAAAAAAAAGAGAGAAAAAAAAAAAAAAAGAAGAAAAAAAAGATGGAGTTTCGACGAGGAAATGCGAATACAAGGGGGATTGACAGGTCTTCAAAATTCAAATATACGCTGTGAATACCTTTCCCCTCGGGCATGACAGCTCTTTCCCTCCCGCGACGTGGCAGGGGCGGGTGGGTGCCTCTCCCCTCCCCCCCTCACCCTCCCTCCTCTCCCTCTGGAGGGGGTAAGACGGAAAAAGGGCGATGGGAAGAGGGGAAGAAAGAGAAAGATGGGCAGAGATGAACAGGGAATAATGTATAGGGGCAATGATACACAGGGACGTATTTACATCCACACACCCGAATGCGGTTGTGAAATGGTGTGCGGAGCCAAGGGAAAGACATGGAGGGAGGCATAGAGCCTTCAGAGACAGTCTGGCATACATGCACACACACACACACACACACACACACACACACACACACACACACACACACACACACACACACACACACACACACACACTCATTCACTCACTCACTCACTCACTCACTCACTCACTCATTCACTTACTCACTCACTCACACACACACGCACGCACGCACGCACGCACGCACGCACACACACACACACACACACACACACACACACACACATATACACACACACACACACGCACAAATACACACAGACACACATAAACACACACAGACACAAACAAGCAAGCACAAACGCATACGTATAGATAAAAACGTACACGCACACGATACACATATGTACATAAATGCCCGAAAACAGCGCATCATACAAGCTCCGAATCTTGACAGATATATTGGTCCTCCGGATGAGAGGCGAAACGGGCCAAGTGTCAAAACGACGTTTGTACATAAAGACATCGATGCATGCACCAGGGAGCATCTCTCTACGTGGAAACTCTCTCTCTTCAATAAGGTTTTATGTTCCGTACCTTGCATGTAAAACTGTCACCGAGTTTGTTATGCGTAATGTAATATCACAGAAAACGGATCAGCACGGCAAGACTTGGCAGGGGATACTATTTCTTGCTTTTTCGAGACTGGGAGCTTTTACAATATTTCTTTTTTACAGTCGTAAAATCAGGGTTAATTCATACATTGATTATAGCTTGTTTTTATAATTAAATTCATTACTAGATATAATGAATTATCAAATCACAAAGCATCACAACATACAATCTGTTTATGAGGCAATCCGTAGTTCTAAATATCTAGTTTCGAATTCCCTCCTAAATATAAGAACTAATAAAAATGTCAAATGATCCTATAGAAAAATAAAAGTATTAAAAACAACAACAACGACAAATGCAAACAAGGGATATAAGACTACACTAAACCAGATTAAAAGAGGGTGCCATACGCGGAGCCCAAGTTGTCAAAACTATTTATTTATTATTTATTTTCTGTCATGACTGACGTAAGAGTGTGATGCAGCTGCCAGACGCCGCCAGCCAGCTCGCTTGATTCAGTGTGCACCGACAGCCTTGTTGCCTGAGATAACCCAAGACTGAGACACTGAGACGTTGTCAGGCTCGAGGGAGAGTCGCCGAGACAACAGGGGGCACATCGAGGCTCCCGTTTACGGTAGAGCAGGAGGGAACAAGGATGAAAAGAAGGAAGGGGATAGGGCAGGAAGGGAAAAGCGCGGAGGGGGAATAATTGTGGAAGAGATGAAATGAAGATGGGAAAAGAAAGGCTTGGATCGAAGAAGAAGAAGATAACAAGAATGAAAAGACGGAAAGAGAATAATTGTGGAAACAAGAGGAAATTACGAAAGGAAGAAAGAAAGGGATATGGCAGGGAGGGAGAGGGAGAATAATTGTGGAAACGAGAGAAAATGAAGATGGGGAGAGAAAGGCTTGGAATAAAGTAGGAGAGAACAAGGATGAAAAGAAGAAAAAGAGAAAAATGTAACAGAGACGGAAAGCATCAGAGGAAGAGATTAGAAGAAGAAAAAATAAGGCAGGAAAAGGAACGCATGGGCGGGATAGTCTTTATGGAAGGAAGGAAACGAAGATGGGAAGAGAAATGACTAAGATAAGTAGTAAGAGAGACACGAAGGGTGGAAATGAAATAAACGAAGGACAGAAACTAGAAGGTAAGATAGAACTGTGACTCAGAGGCACTAAGCTTCAATGAGACATACACGAAGCCCAGCCCGGTGCATGAGTTGAAGCAATGCCTACGGCTTCCTTAAGAGCTAAAAGGTGCATTCATTAAAATGCTTCTTCCACCGACAACACCCAAAACATATCACCGTATTGACCCTAACCAGCATAAGATCCACAATGCGGTGCCTCCCCTGATAACATTCCCTTAATAAACGAATTAAATCGGAAACTTCGCCAAATCTCCCACCACTTGTTCAATAATCTCCAACGCAACACTTTTCTCCGACTTAAAAGCACATTACGGTAAATCAGGGTTGAGCGAAAATCCGATAAAGCACTCATATTTTCTGGCTTGACGGCTTCTCAAGTTTACATTATTGATGAGCTCTGGACGCTGTTAATCTGCATATTTTGATGGGCGATGCGGCGCTCTGGGACGAGGAAGAGACAGGGATTTTGACCCTTATATGCCTAAGCCAAGAGGACCATATTACCTCGCTATTACCGTGCCAATATGCCGGGAAGATACCAACAACGATATTATCAGAATTAAGGAGGAAACGATTCATTATTATTATTGTTATTATCTTTTTTATATATACTATGACGGCAAATTTTCGCACGAAAATGTTGGATGAGCTTCGCCATTATGCTGCATTATGCTGATGCATGCGTGGAGGACCTGAGGACAGAATCCGCGGCACATCAGATGAGAGGCGTATATGACTTTGGCTCGCTTGTTTACACTTTAAGACTTGCAGCTTGTTTTTCTTCCTGTTTTTTTATATAGCCCCTCTTTGATTCGCGTTTTTCAACATGGTTTTATTTTTCTAATGTCTTAATCTGTTTTGATTTAGACCACAATATGCAAGATTTAAGATTAAGACCACAAGATGATTTGATGAAGCCTGATGCAGAGGAGGTAAGGGCACGGGGGATTACACATAGGTATTCCTAAATCACTTCCTGCCCCTCCTCTCCCACACCACATCCATCCCCTAGCCCTCACTACCCCCCCCCCCCCCCCAGGGCCCATATTTCCTGTATCCACGGGCGAGGCTGCCACCACCTAT
The DNA here is from genome assembly GCF_019202785.1 of Penaeus chinensis. Lineage (NCBI taxonomy): Eukaryota > Metazoa > Arthropoda > Malacostraca > Decapoda > Penaeidae > Penaeus > Penaeus chinensis. The sequence goes on along the minus strand of NC_061826.1, from coordinate 28,423,042 downwards.
TGTTGCCATATCCCTCCCTCCTTCCCCATTCTCAGCCTCCCCTCGACACCCCCCCCCCCCGCCTCCCCGGACACTCTCTCCTAATTATTGCCTGCTCCCTGATGTCATTTTTGAGATGATGTCATAAACAGCGATTTTGCAGTAATGGAAAAGGAGGGGAAGGTCGGAGAAAAGATCTGTCTCCCTCCCTCCCTCCCTCCCCGGCCATACACTCACGTTTATTGATCTAGAATATCGGAGAGTTTTTTTTTCTCTTTTCTATTATCACTCTGGTAGACGAGTCCTCCACCTTTCCCCCACTTGTGTCCCCTCTCTCGTCTCGCTCCCATTCCCCTCCCTTGCCTCTTCCCACTCCCCTTCTCTCTACCCTTTCCCCCTTCTTTATGCTCTTATCCCTTTCCCCTCGCTCCCTTCTTCCCTCTCCTCCCCCTTTCGTCCTTCTCTCTTTCCCCGCCTCTCCATCCTCTCTACCTTATAACCACTCCACTCACATCCCCCCCCCCCGCATTCCTTTTCCAGTCACCCCCCTCCCCTTCTACCTTATCCCTTCCCCATCCCAGTTTTACTATCCCTCTCCGTTTTCTTTCGTACAGTATTCCCCTCTTCCGTCCTTCCCCTCTCTCCCCATAGCTCCCGCAGTCTTTATTCTCTCCCTTCTCACCATCTCCCCTCTCCTTCTCTCCGCGTGTTCTGTGAGCCACAGGGAGCGCTTATAGAAATACTTCTTGTACCTTCCCCGTCTCCTCTTTCACGTGGGAGGGACACTTTACATTTTCGCCTTCAATGACTCGCACGTCGCCATATGCACACGAAGAACGCCCTCTGGCACTGACTATAGACTTAGCTTCTGACGTAAATCACTCTCTTTCTGTCTCCCTTCTGTCTCTGTCTCTGCCTCTGTCTCTGTCTCTGTCTCTGTCTCTGTCTCTGTCTCTGTCTCTGTCTCTGCCTCTGTCTCTGGCTCTGTCTCTGGCTCTGGCTCTGTCTCTGTCTCTGTCTCTGTCTCTGTGTCTGTCTCTGTCTCTGTCTCTGTCTCTGTCTCTGTCTCTGTCTCTGCCTCTGTCTCTGGCTCTGTCTCTGGCTCTGGCTCTGGCTCTGGCTCTGTCTCTGTCTCTGTCTCTGTCTCTGTGTCTGTCTTTGTCTCTGTCTCTGTCTCTGTCTCTGTCTCTGTCTCTTTCTCTGTCTCTGTCTCTGTCTCTGTCTCTGTCTCTGCCTCTACCTCTGGCTCTGTCTCTGGCTCTGGCTCTGTCTCTGTCTCTGTCTCTGTCTCTGTCTCTGTCTCTGTGTCTGTCTTTGTCTCTGTCTCTGTCTCTGTCTCTGTCTCTGTCTCTGTCTCTGCCTCTGTCTCTGCCTCTGTCTCTGTCTCTGTCTCTGTCTCTGTCTCTGTCTCTGTCTCTGTCTCTGTCTCTGTCTCTGCCTCTGTCTCTGTCTCTGTCTCTGTGTCTGTCTCTCTCTATCACTCTATCACTCTCTCACTCTCTCACGCTCTCTCTCTCTCTCTCTCTCTCTCTCTCTCTCTCTCTCTCTCTCTCTCTCTCTCTCTCTCTCTCTCTCTCTCTCTCTCTTTCTCTCTCTCTCTTCTTTTTCTTCTTCTTCTTCTTCTTCCTCTTCTTCGTAATTCTCTTTAAAACAATTTTTTCCTGCTTCTTTTTTTTTTTCACCATCGCATTATTATCAATTCATGTTTATATATCATCGCTGATGGCGC
>NC_061826.1:28393834-28396334 GCF_019202785.1 Penaeus chinensis | reverse complement strand
TAATAATAATAATAATAATAATAATAATGATAATAATAATAATAAAAATAACAACAATAATAATAATAATGATGATAATAATGATTATAATGACAATATTTATGAGAATCATTGTAATGTTGATATTAATGATGACAATCAATGATTGTAATGATATAATGATAATGATAAAAATAATTACACTACTACTAGTAATAATAATGAGGATAATAATAATTGAGATGATGATGATTATGATAATAGCAATGATAATAATAATGATGATAATAATAAGGATAAAGATAATAGTAGTAAATGATAAGAACAATGATTGTAATAACAATGGCAATGATAATGGTAATCATAATATTAGTATTAATAAAACAGTAATAACAAGAAAAACAACGATAAGAACAATAATATCTTTGTTATTGCTGTCATTATTATTTTCATCATTCTCATTATCATTATAACAAGAATTGTGATCATCATCACTATCTTTCTTTTCTACTCTCACTATTCATATTATTATTATTGTTATTTAATCATTTTTTCAAGCATTATTTCCCAATTTCGATTACCATTCTCCTTCTCATTAGTCGTACTATTGTTATCCAGTTTATAGATATTAGTTGTCATTACTATAATATATCGTAATCAGTATCATGGTTATTATCCTCCTTAGCACTATACCGACGCTATTCCTAATTCCATATTGATCACCATTTACATCAACGTCATCCTCCATTTTCCTCCATCTCCATCCTCATTTGGGAGCCGACGAACAAACAAGCCTAAGAGAGCTCGTTATAATTACCCATAGGCAGAACAATGTACACTTTTCCCTCGACGAAATAAAAGTGTCGTGTGAGTTCAGTCGCTAACCACTAACCCATCACTCGAGGCTACGGAGTTCCCCACGCGTCTCGCCGGCGGTACCGAATTATTTGGTTCGCTCGCATGCATAATGAAGTGGGTCCGAGCGATGTGTATCGGGATCGAGCGATAGGCGGCGGGGCTGGGATGATGTATGGATGTTCCTTATCGATGGGTCTTCCCTCTTTTCCCCTCCCCTTCCCCCTCATCCCCAGCCCTTCATTACCCCTGGAGGCGATGCTTCGGTTTTGGCCTGATAGTATTATCGGTTCGAAGATTATTAACAAGGGAGGAATCTTTATTGATACGCATGATTGATCTTGCAGACCTCTCTCGATCGTTGCAACAGGAATGTTTTCATAAGCGGCCTGACTTTTTTTTTCCCTTTAACTTTATTATGAAAGTTTTCCAAAGTATCTCTGGATCACTCGAATTCTGACCGAAAGTTAAAGCGCCATAAGGGTGGGTATCGAATGGGTTTTGAAAGCCTGGTACATGGTAACACGCATCTTTTTCAATATTTTCAATATCATCTGTACTTGCCTGAGCTTCCTTCTTTGCCTTTAGGTTATTATTGTTATCATCATTGTTATCTTCCTTATCATCAATATCATTGTTATTTTCCTTATTATTAATATCATTGTTATCTTTCTTATTATTGATATCATTGTTATCATCATTATCATTATCATTTTATCATTGTCTTAATTATTTTGTCATACGTGTATAAATTCATGTATACACACACACACACACACAAACACACACACACACACACACACACACACACACACACACACACACACACATATATATATATATATATATATATATATATATATATTTTTTTTTTTTTTTTACACTTCAGTCTGGATATGAACAATACTCTATAACTGTAGACTTTCATATAGGTAGCAGCTGCACAAGGATCTTCCATACAGATGAAACCAATATAATTTTTATGGTTATAAAAGACTAATCAGTTAGCCTATCTTCCCTTTATATTTTTTCTTGGAAGACACACATAGCTTTATGATATATATATCGTTATAGGAGATAGACCTAAACCTGGTAGTATAAATTAATATCTACTTCTTGGTATAGTCCTTCTTCATGGGTTGAATGTACTCAGGGGCCCATCAGCATCACCAGGTGTCCTGTCTTACTCGATGTTACATGAGCAATGCCACACCCACGCTGATATTATTGATGGAGGCACTAGTATCTTGTCATCATTGGCCCCTTTAACATTGATGGCAACATTGACGTCTTGATATATTTCTACTGTCTTGTTTCAGCATCGTTATCGCCAGAGAAGGGACTGGGTCAAATGGTGCCACATAGATCTGGGTCCTCTGCACCCCCATTCACGGGAGGAAATCACTGTTACCGGTAACGTTGCGAGGTACGGTCGGGCGGTCACTCGGTACGGTGGCCGCTGTCACATCATGACGCCGCCAGCGCCACAGGAGGATGGGGGAGGGGCTAAGTAAGGGAGGGCAGTCAAACTGTCATCCCGCATGTGAAGCAAGGTGGGGCAAAACTCTGGCGGCTGCGACACCCTTTTCTTCTACAGCATTTCCATTTAAGCAGAGAGTTACGGCTTGGTATATCGACTATGGTATTCCGCAGTGTGAGCGACTAG
>NC_061826.1:28381334-28383834 GCF_019202785.1 Penaeus chinensis | reverse complement strand
CAGACTGTATGCTTTTGCGAACGGGTCATGTTGCTAATGCGTCTTCATACTCTATACGCATATTTTTCCTCTGTAAAACAATGTCAATTTCGAGTAAGGTACAGATACACTGCCAAAGCTAATACACTTGAAAATTATTCTTTATTACATATATCACGTTAATCATTCAGATCTATCCCTCTCCTCCCATCACCCTTTTATCTTAACAAAATAATGTATTTGTACAGTATTCTAAAAAAAAGTAATATAACATGCATTCTACATTATACCCTAAACGTTTCGAAACAATTAATTAAAGTTACGCATCGCGTTTCCAATCTTAATGTAGCGCCCGAGCATTAGTTAATTAGTTCTCAGGATAGGTAATGTTGCCTGAGGCTCGGATGGGACTTCGCTCAGATCCCTAAGGATTCCACGTCTTGTAAATATGTTCATGGGGCTGCGAGCGAGGTGGAGGAAGGAGGGGGGGGGGGGGGAGCAGGAGGAGGGAACAAAACAGAAAGGGGAGAAGAGGAGGAAGAAGGAGAATGAGAATGGTAAGGGAGGAAAGAAGTGGAGGAAATAGGAGGGGGAAGAGGGGAATGGAAAAAGAGGGGGAAGAGGAGAATGGAAAAGGAGGAGAGAAGTGGAGGAAACAGAGGTGGAAAAATACAAAGGAGAATGGAAGAGAAGGAGAGAGAATGGGAAAATGGGAGAGGAAAGAGAAGGAGGAAACAAAAGGAAAGAGAGATGAGGGAAGTGGAAGAGAAATTAGCATAGGAAAGCGGAGAAGGACGAAACGAAGAGAATGGAAGAGAAAAAGAGAAGTGAAGGAATAGGATAAAGAAGAGGAGAGGAGAACCGAATAGATAACAATGAATGAAAAAACAGAGAAAGAAACAAGGAGAAAAGAAGAGAAGGAAACAGGGGAAGAAGAGGTGAGATAAAAGAGGAAATAACGAAAGGAGATATAGAAGAAAAACAACAAGACAAGATAGATTGTAAGGGGAGGAAGGGCGAGCGACGAGAGAGAGAGAGACAGAAAAAAGAGAAACAAGAACGAGAGAGGAAAGTGGAAGAAGAAGACGAGGAAACAAAGAGAAAGGAAAATGGAAGGAGGGAAGCGAATAGAAGGCAAGAGAATTAAGAAGGTGCAATAAAAGATGAGAAAAGGGAGACCAAGGGAAATGGGGAGTAACAGGAAAAGAAAGAAAGAAACAAACAAATGAAATAGAGGAAACAAGAAAGGATGAAGAAGGGAAACAAGAGGAAAATGGGAGGATGGAACACGAGGAAATGGAAACGGAGAGAGAAGAAAGAAACCGAGAAAGCAAATGGAGCGGTTGAAACAGGAGGAGATGAGGATGGGAGAGGGAGGGATAGAGGGAGGAGAGGGGGGGAGGGGGGAGAGGGAGGAGAGGGAGGAGAGGGAGGAGGGAAACGATGGAAAAGAAGGGAAAAAAATCAGTAAGATGTAAGAGAGAAAATATGGAAAGAGGAAAAAGAGAGCCAACAAAAACAAGAAAATAAGTGCGTAAAAAAACAACTCAGCTGTTGTTTTTTCCCGACGTTCATCCAGAGAAGAAAGAGAGAGATAGAGAGAGAGAGAGAGAGAAAGAGAGAGAGAGAGAGAGAGAGAGAGAGAGAGAGAGAGAGAGAGAGAGAGAGAGAGAGAGAGAGAACGAGAGAGCTAGAGAGAGAGAGAGTTTAAAGTTTTAAAGTTTTTAAAAGTTTTTTTTTTTAAAGTTTAGTTTTGATTCCATTTATTACAATGGATATTCTTGGTGTGACATACTGTCTGTTTCATTTTGCTTCTAAACTATCCCCTGTGTACAAGGAAAGGCCGGGGTTACCATCCACTGGCGGCGAGGGATTCGAACGCAGGTCAGCAAGATTGCCAGACAAGAATGCTACCGCTGCACCACACAGCACACGAGGGAAAGGGAGAGAGGGAGAGAGAGAGAGAGAGAGAGAGAGAGAGAGAGAGAGAGAGAGAGAGAGAGAGAGAGAGAGAGAGAGAGAGAGAGAGAGAGAGAGAGAGAGAGAGAGAGAGAGAGAGAGAGGGAAAAAGAGAGAAAGCAAGAGAGAACCGGTTAAAAAGGAATCGGTTAAGTGGACAGTCGGTTAATTGGGAAAACTGGTTTGATCCGGAAACCGGTTTATTGCTGATCCGGTTAAGGGGAGTGCTGGTAGAGGGGAGAGCTGTTTTATGTGGATATCAGCGATGACAATGCTAAAAATAACAACACCGAAAGCAATAAGGACAATATAATGATTAAAGTAATGATAATGATGATGATAGTGACAACATTGACGATGAAAATAGTATCGGCAATAATGATAATGATAGTAATGGTGATAATGATGATGGTGATGACGATAACAACAATAATTATAACAATGATGATGATAACGATAATAAAAACAAAACAACAGCAATAATAACAACAACGATAATAGTAATAACAACAATAATGATGATGATAATAATAATAAGAATATTAATGATAATGCTAATAAT
>NC_061826.1:28363834-28368834 GCF_019202785.1 Penaeus chinensis | reverse complement strand
GGTGTTTTTTTTTTTTTTAGTTTAGTTTAGTCCTTTATTTACCACCCTGGCTAGCTGCACAGGCGTGGGCAAGCTGTGGTACATTTAATGCATGGTCATAACATTACATAGTGGTATTACATTTTGATTTTAGCTTATATAACATTATTATGAGTACTTTATCAGTTTCAGGAAAGGAACAATTGGACAGTCCTTAATCCACTCATCTGCCACGCCGGCATATAGCTTGGGCGTGGAAAAGCATTAATAAATTTGATATGCGGTTATGTGATACTACATTCCAAATTTAGGATACAACATAAGTATATCTTCTAAGACATCAGATGATATGAAGTAGTTACATAGTTCTCGGTACCTCATGCTAGGTGGTCTGAAAGGCTGTAAAACATGGCACTCTGAGATATAATGTACAAATGTTCGCTTATATTCTTCATTACACAGTTTACACTTAGTTTCTTCGACATTACAAACTGTACTGACCTGCCAATACAATCTTGCAGTCACAACATCACACTGTCTTGTTCTTGTTTTATATAAACCATAAATGAATGAATCTTGCCTAAACCGGTCATAATGCTTTATGCTACAGCTTTCAGGGCGTTGAGAATTAATCAACTCAATCAAATCCTCTCTGAAGGAAGTTTTGATGATGTATAAAATCCTAGAAAGATCCACACTTTGCTCCCAGACTGCAAGGATCCGTCAGTGTAGCATTCATATGCATTTATAATTGCAAGTGCATACTGTTTAAGTATAGCAGGGGGGACACTGTCTTTTTTGGGGGCAGCCGTATAATATACACTCAGGTCCGACATTTTCCACGGTGGTACGTCTGTACCACCGTGGACCTGAGTGTATATAAACGAAATGTATATAAACGAAATGTGGCGCCCATTCAGCGTAGAGTTCTCTTTATTCATTGATATGTGAATACTACCACTGGATGGTGATATATATCTTCACATATTTTTTATCCTGAACTGTTCGCATTTTTTTTGTTTACTTAAAAGTTCTTGCTTGTTATTTTTACTCAAGTGAACCTTAGTTATAACTTGGTAACGTCTATCTTGTTGAATTTTCTGTAACAAATTTTGTTGTATTCAAAGAATATTGCATCTAGAAAATATAAACGCACTATTGTTTCCACACAAATCTTCTTTTAGTTTTTAAACATAATTGTAAGCTACAAAAAAGCTGAAAGATAAATTATTTTTAAACGCTGAATTCCACCTTTGTGTAGATTGCTGGGCATTAAAAGAAAACATTAAAATGCAATGCAACCCAATAATTTGAACAGAATCTCAACGGATAATCCAGTTCATCTCCGATGACATATGAATCAACTCTTTTTCCAAGCTAAGTGTTTCATTTTGCAAATTCAGGGTACAAATTTAAGTCAGAATGAAAAGCCAAAGAAAATCCCCTCCAGAGATGTACCTCGGCGCTTCGTGGGGTTATTTCCTCGCTCTCCTCCGAAATCATCAGTGGATATGAGGCAGCATAACAATAATTCATTCCAATTACCCTCTTGAGGAGTTTTACTACCGCCAGGGGAATGATTTAGGGTTTTAGCAGGTGGCTTGACCTTCCTCTAGTCCAGGGTGCTCCGACCGTAGGGCAGGGAGAAGACTTGCTGACTCTGCGCTCTTGATGCCTCCATGGGAACATAGTGGCACACGCGAACACGCAAGGAAGTGGAACAGTTTATGTGTGGGTGTTGTTGTTGCCCATTAGAAGTACGTTCTTCATCTATGCAACCTTCGACATACATGTACATGTAACGTGACAGACACACACACGCACACGTAAAAACACACACACACACACACACACACACACACACACACACACACACACACATACACACACACACACACACACACACACACACACGCACACACATACACACACACGACCCAAGGAAGCTGGTGTAACTAACAAAGATATTTATATGTTTGTACATTCCAGCGCACCACAATATCATAAAGAAGCCGGGACGAGCAGAGAACAAAATGTAAATCAGACGAAAATACACAACCTTCTGCCGTTCCCGACCGTCATAATGGCGTCCAACAAACAGCACATTGTGTATCAACATGTTTACTTTACTTTTCGCTTTTATTAATTTTTTATGTAACTTGCAAATGCTAATGCACTCCTACAACCACCACATTATGTATTATTTATTCTTTGTTTACTTTTCATGTAGTTTGACAAGACACAAGACGAACTTGGATAATTCAAAGGATATCTGTCAAATTTAAGCCTTGGCATTTTGCACTAATTAAGCGGCATTCCATTCCTAAATGACCTGGCACTCACTCTACATCTACAGCATGCCTAGACGACTGGTGCTCTCCCCTTGACACTCGAGAAATCGACGCCCCTTTAACCCTGGCACTACAGCACTACAAGATAGAGTGCCAGACAGGCGACCTCTCTGAATTCACACTCCGACGACCTACAACAGAAGCACTGAGATGGAGCCAGCATAACACAGCAGCATAACCTGGTGATGTATTATGTAACTTCTTTTGAAGGCCTATTGTTTCTGGTGTTGTTAGGGAGGTCAGCCATGCGAAGCACTGTAGTACTTTGTATTACCTCGCCTCGGAGGACCAGAATCAAACCCTTCTATTCATAAACATTCTGCTGTAAATGTATTCAGGCGATCGACATTGAATAGAGAACATCGACTATTAGGAAGCAAAGCGAGAAAAACGAACATCGCCACATTCACATATCCATAAAACGGAAAGAAAGAAAAGAAAACAAAGAAAGAGAAACATACAGAAAACAACCAAACATTAGTGGACCCAGACTTCCTCGACCTCCCTACCCCCGCCCCCCTCGTCCCCTCATCCCGTCAACTCCTACCCTTCACCCCTCCCCCCCCTCTCTCTACGGCGCCCTCGAGTAAAGGGTTATGGGAAAACAAGCAAAACACAATACATTGTCTCGCTCTCGGCTAAAGCACGGGGTTTCCTTTCAATAAATTTAGGCAAATGGCTCGCCTCTTGTCTTATATTTTTGGAGGACATTCCACCAGCGCGCGCGTGTGTGTGCCTTGTCTTGCCGCATAACACTTAAGTGGGCGATGGTGCGGGACTGCAATTATGGGGAGAATGGCGTGGGGGGGGGGGGTTAGTAAGTGACATTGGAAAACGACTGCTCTCAGCGGTGCAAGGGTGTATGGTGGCATCACTATCTCACTGTCACTGACAATGAAGTTAGCGGGAGAGGGAGGGAGACGAAGAGAAGAGGAGAGATATGAGTGTGGATTTTTTTTTTCTATATTTACGTAAGTAGAATATAAGATGCAGAAAAATTATGAATAGAATGATGATGGTGATAGTGATGAATGCCGTGGAGATAATGCTAATGAAAGCGGCAATAATGAATGCAATGGAGATGATGGTGATAAAGATAATGTTGGTGAGAATGATGACAGTGAAGACGAAAGTGATAATAGGGACTAAGACGATGATGACAGTAAACGGAAGTAACGAGGATGATGATGATAACGAAGCCATTGCAGTGATCACAATGGTGACTGTCATTGCGAAAAGGACACACACGTGCTAATTATAGTGATGATGAGTCTGACGATCAATATCGTGATAGAAATAGTGATGATAATGCAGGTAATGGTGAGGATGATGGTGGCTTTTTCAATGATGCCTTCATAAAGACGACAAAAGACCTCTTGTTAGAACTGAACTTTAGAGCTTCAGAGAAATAAAAATGTATAGAGTTGCTGGAAATTTCTCCGAGCCATCGAAGCAGAACAGTTTGCTCTCATATAAATATAAAAGGAAATGAAGAAAAAGAAGAAAGAGAGAGAGGGGTAGAAAAGAAGCATAATAAGAAAACAGTATAAAAAAAACAAAGAAAGGGAAAAGAAAACAAAGAAAACGCACAGACGAATAACAACAACATCAAAACAATGAAAAACAACAACAGACAAACACCAACGTCCAACCTGACATACACAAAATCTCACGCTGATTGATATGCCCCGCACATTGCTATCTTATTCTTGGCATTTTTAATCAGCGCAAGAGACTCTGCCGACGGGGAAACACACGGCCGGAGATTCGGCGTCGGTTCAGGCAGGAGGGAGGCCGCACGTGTCCTCCGCTCACGTGGCCTCGAAGCCAACTGGGGGGATACTGCTCTGTCGAAGCGGGGAGAATGGCGCTTGATTAAGCTAATAAGGTTGGCAGAATTTTTTTTTTATCATTTTACGATAATTATCGTTAACGTTGTTGTTGTGTAATTATTAACCCAATGCTGACGGCCATGGCATTCCCACTGTGAGTTAACTTTCTTCATTGTTTTTACATGTAAATGTCTACGCTTGTACTAAGTTGCCAGCCAATTACAAGTACTGCTTGTCTTACCCGTTTACCCTTTTCCTTGATTTACAAAATATATTTTACGTTATCTTATTTTGGCATGTTATAAGTGGATCCCACAAGAGGGGACGAAGTGAAGGAAGTGTGGACATGCGTCTCGAACGGGAGAAGAGGAAGAAGAACGAAGAGGGAACCGAAGCAGGCAATCAGCATGTTGACGATGTGAATGGCAAGAAACGTTTGCTATTCCCACAGGACTGCGCCATGAGTTTCCTGGAGAAATAAGGTGGGCCATCGAACTGGGCCGGGAACACCGTGATTTCGGGCCACTTATGAAGGAAGGCAGAGGAAGGCCGTATCTCACGGTATGGGCAGACGAGGCGGAGCAGACCCTGGCGACGCAGGGATACAAGGGAACAGTGATGTCTGTCCCAAAGGCTGGGGAAAAAACTGGACTCAGATTTTCTGTTGGACGATGGCAGATTTGTGTGGGTGAAGAGACACGTGTCCAGGGGGAGGAGCGGAGTCAGCTCGTTGACCTCCTGAAAGGGGAAGTGCCAGAAAAAAAGATTCATCTCTGGAGTGGGGTACAGGAGGGTGGCACCATACGTGGAGCCGCCAGTCATGTGCCCCAAGTGTTGC
>NC_061826.1:28286334-28291334 GCF_019202785.1 Penaeus chinensis | reverse complement strand
TATGAATATAGTAAGAAACAAAGGGAAATTGGAGAATACTTCATAGACATTAGGAAATCCAAAGGAACTGATGTTTATACGAACTAACATCACTTTACAGCTTCAATGTCTGCGTCGAAATCCAGCGCAAAGTGTGAAATTCAATCAAATCCAGAGATAGAAGATGGAGATGGCTTTTTGGATTTCGAGAGAAGAAATATGAATTGCTCTCGGACGAATCCTGCGTCAATATGGGATATAAACAGAGCGTGATTTTTTTAGATTTTTTATTCTTTTTAGTGCGGGAAAGGAAATCTACTGTCAGGATCGTGTTTATCATCAGGTTTAAGGCGTTAACCAAAATGGTGATAAGTATCTGTTATAATATTTTACTACTGTGATTATTTTTTATTGATATTGTTATTACAATTGTAGTGACCTGTGAATCGACCTAAGATAAGTACTACCGATTATTTTAGTACATATGAAATCATAAGTGTAGGCTGGATACTGTGCTATTATTCCTCAATAGTATACCAGTCTTTAATGTTCCGTATTTTTTCTCGTGTTCATTTAGGTTTAGGTTTTAAATACATATAGCTCTTTTACGCTTTAGGAATATTCAACCAATCCACCAATAATTTTACAATAAAATCTATATTTACCGTCATTGTTATAACAACACTCTTGATTTCTACTGTATCATCATTACTATTGTTGTTATCACTTTTGTTGATATGATTACTCATTATGCAAGTATGTTTGTCTTAGTTTAATTTAACAACTCATCACGACGTTAAGTTAAGTAAGTTTATTTACCACTATGACTACCTGCTCAGGCGTGGGCAGTCATGATTACAGTTTTACATATATTTAACTTAGTACAGTACTCTGTGACTACTGTAAAATGTATCAGATGAAATTAAATATTCATATGGTTCTTTATAACTCATGTTTGGTGGCCTGAAAGACTGTATCACATGACATTCCGATATATAGTGCTCAAGTGTTCGCTAGTTTTCTTCGTTACATAGTCTACATCTAGATTCATCTGCACTTCTTGCACTGTGCATTTGCCAGTACATCTGTAACCTAAACGTATTCTGGTAATAACCACGCCACATTGTCCGGTTTGATTTCGGCGCCACCCATAGGAGGGCTTGCTATCTCTATACTGATCATAGTGCCTTGTGGTGCAGCTTTCAGGCCTTTGATTGTTTGTCCGATCTACTAGTTCTTCCCTATCAGAATTTTTCAATATATGTGCAACCCTAGCAAGAGGCATCACAGGATCTAGGTTCACAGTATCTTTGCTGCAAGCTTCCTTTGCCAGTTTGTCTACGTGGATGCGCTTGCGTATGTCAAAATGAGATGGTATCCATACAAATGGAATGTTGAAATTGCGCTCTATTGCATAAGTTACGGTACACCTATTGCAGCTCACAATTTCCTCATCGCCACCTCCTTTGAAAGAATTTAGTGTCCGAAAAGCACTTTGAGAGTCACAGAAATCTACTCCAGCCATAAAGAATTCCATTGTAAAGAGTATACCTGCCAACTCCTATTGTGTTGTTCTAGCCCAATTTTGCACTCTCATATTAACTTGACGTTGTAGTAAGCCATTTTTGTTTACGGCCCAAGCACAACCAGCTTTGTATCCAGACTGTACGGATCCGTCAGCGTAACGCTCGTATACATCATCGTCCATAAATTCTGTGTGTTCCTTTATAATTGCTAACCCTATTTGTTTTAACACGCAGGTATGTACTTTTTTTTTTTTTTTTTCTTTCTTTTTTGTAGCAGACATGTAAGGTGCACGATTTATGTTGATTTTTTCCATGGTGGAATGAATCAACCTTTTGGTATTTTACTAATTGAGACTTTAAGCTTTGTAGAGTTCATGGAGATTTTGTGTATCAGAGGGAGCGCGTGTGTGTGATTAGTCACGTCTGCTTGAGTGTTTTTATGTTGCGGTTGTTTTTGGAAATCTGAAAGATACATGGGTTCCCTCAGAGCTTTGACCCCAAATATGGTGGAAACATATATTATTCTATCAGAAAAAGGATGGTCAGTTTAGTTTTGATCTCATGTTCACTATCCTTGCTGTTCTCGGGGCGCCGAGGATAAACCTCATAGCTGCATTTTGCACTACCTCCAAGCTATTTATTTCTAATTCCTTACACTGCAACAAGTGCAGTGCATGGTAGACTACAACTGACCTTATAAAAGCCAAGCAAAACAGTCTAGCAAGCTTAACATTGTTCTCTTCCAACAAGAACTTTCATCGATTTCAATCTCTCCCACATTTTCTTCTTTATAGAAAGCGATCAGGTCTGCATCATTTACGCTCACCCCAAGATATTTATACTTATGACATATGTGAAGCTCCTGGTCACCTATGCGAAAAGTGGGTAGGGGTATGATACATGGGTTGAGAGCCATTGCTTTCTCGGTGGAAATGACTAATCCACACCGATGAGCCCTTGTTTTGAGTTTGTCGATTATTATTTGCATCCTCTCTTGTGATGATGCTTTGACACATTTGTCATCAGCATAGCATATTTACCCCGGATGCCAAAGCTTACTAATTGTTCTAGGATAACTTATCTGTTTGCAATGTCAAAAGCTGACTTAAGGTCAAGAAAAACAATGTGGTTCCCTGGGTTAGAGCTTGAAAAGTACATTGCAAAGCAATGTTGTGTGCTACGTCCTGATAAAAATCAGTCTGTGAGATAATCTATCTGTAACCTATACCAGAATCTGTTCAAAAATCCTTTTAGAACTTTGTATACACATGAGGTTAGTGAAATTAGGCGGTATTTACCAGTGTTTGATTTCGGTATAGGGATGATTAGACTGCGCGTTTATGGGCCAGGCAGAAGATCTCACCTGGATCGGACGCTTTTCCTCTGATTAGTGCATTGTTCAGTTCCAACTCAGTAATCTCAGCAAAGTCTGAAGGGTCGGTATCAGAACATCGAATCTCAATGGAAAATCTACGTGCAATTTTAGACTGCCTAAGGTGATTCTGAATATTTGTGGGAAGTGATCTCAATTTGGACGCTCCAGCCCATTGATTAAAGAGCATATCTGCTTGTAAAAGAGGACTGTGGAACTGCGGGGTGTTGGCTAGTTTGCCTGAGAGTCGATTATTTTTTTTTCAGACCTCAGACATTGAGATGTTATTGTTAATGCTTTGTAGGAAGTGTTCATTTCTGAAATGAGTCTTTAATTCCCGTAGAGTTTTGTTAGCCTTAAGAAACTGAATAAGGGATGTCACAGGTATTGTCCTGCTTGTAGATATCAAAAGGCTCCTGAACTCACTTTTGTTCCTTTAATAGTGTAGGGTCACCCACTTAGGTTGTTTGGAGTGTTGTGAGTTGTTGCTCTTGAAGGTTTTCTTTCGACAGACCCAGGTGTTGTAGTAATCAGTGACCACTTTCGTCATGTCCATGGAGAATATATCAACACTCATTACTGTGTAATCGTTATACCAGTCATAAATACGTGATTTAAAGTGGTGCTCTGTTGCAAGCATGCTTCTGACGTTTCCATAAACACGATCCCTTCCTATTACATAATCTAGGCTGCCCTCCGCCACGTGAGTTTCCCTGTCTGTATCATATACGGTCATAGATCTAATGTTCACAAAATTTCAGGACTCTTCGCCATTTTCATTGCATTGTCTGTCTCCAAATGCATAATGTCTAGCATTAAAATGCACCAGCTTATGCGGCATGGTGTCACTGACATAAGTCAATAGGACAGTCGTTCGTACCCTCTAATTCTAGGGGCGGTTTTTATTTTAGTGGCTGATGCGAAGGGCTCTTGTAAACAGATAACGTCAACATTACTGTTATGAATATAGTAAAGCAAGTCATTAATTCTACGGTTGTCACCACGTATATTCCACAAAAGAAAAGTAATTGTTTTCTTGTCCCCCATCACACCCTAAGATTAGCTGATTGGCCAAATTTGTGTTTGGTGAAGCCCTTTAGTCTGTATATTTCTTGTATCCATTACATATCTGTGTTGCATCTTGTTTATTTGCACAGATTCTGCGAGCTTTCCTGATATTGATAGTATATGTATAATCCGTACCTAATACCATTTTCTGAGAGATGTCCCACAGTTCTTTCCGGGGGGTTCGCGTTGTTTGGCCTTTTCTCCGGTTGCTTTGTTCCTGTCCCTATGCTCAGTGGAATCAATCCTTCCCATAGGGTGGAGGGTTGAGGGGTGTGGTAGTTGGCAGGGGCACCGAGCACGTCCCCCTCCATGATGGGCACGTTCTACTGCAAAATGGGAATGCTTTGTCCTAAGAGTTCCTTGTGTGAGTCGCTGTGCATAAAGCTGAGCCAAAACTGAACGACTTCATGAGTGAAAAGAGCAAAGTGATTGAATAAATGTACCCAAGATCGCTCTTCCTGATGAAGAAAAGAGGTAGTGCCGTGTTTTTCTTTCTAGACGAAGCAGGTGAGACTGTCTGGAGGTTGCATGATCACTGTGTGGAATTTATGGCAACGGCAACTGGCAATCGTTTAAATCGCAGTCCGATTTCGTTTGTGAGCTGCCTGGTGTGCTTTAGTTGTCTGCCTAAAAATAAATACAGTTATTGTCCGACTGTGCAGAGTACTGAAAACAAGAATTGTGTGTGTGTGTTATGCGTCTTTTTCTGTCTATCTGTCTGTCTGTCTCTCCCTCTTTCTTTCTCAATTTCTCTCTCTCCTCTCTCACCCCCCCCCCCTCTCTCCTTCTCTCTGCATATATATACATATTTATACATACATATATATACATATATACATATACATATATATATATATATATATATATATATATATATATATATATATATATATATATATGTATATACATATACATATATACACACACACATACATACATACATACATAAATATATATATATATATATACAGATATATATGCATATATGTATACATAATCATACATATGTATATATAAATATATATATATATATATATATATATATATATATATAT
>NC_061826.1:28258834-28261334 GCF_019202785.1 Penaeus chinensis | reverse complement strand
AATGATGAATTCAATAGCGTTAGTCTTCAGAAAGGATCAGAATGATAACAATAATAACGACGATAATGCTAACAACAATAATGATGATACTTATGATAATAAGGATAGTGATAACAACACAAAATAAGAAAATAAGAAGACAGTAGCAAGATGACCATAATGATAATGACAAAAGGTGATGACAAATCTGCTTAATATCGGTGGGACCTGCAACAAAATGTATCACCCCTTGGACTGACCCCCCCCCCCATCACTCATTAAAATCCCCCTGCCACCCCCCCCCCCCCACCACCACCAGACAGGTAGTACAGGTGTGTACCCTCATGCGTTCCTCTATGCCTTCCTCTTCGCTGGAACGAGAGGCGAGTGTGCGCCGCCCTCCTTCCCGTCTGCGCTTTGTTCCAGTGACGAAATTGCACGCTTTTGGGATCTGAAAATCGTCCTTGATTGAGCCATTCGTGCCGCAGCTGCAACCGACATGCCGATATTGTACCATCGAGTCAATACAGAGAGGGAGGGGCGGGGGAGGAGGGGGGGGGGAGGGAATTCAATTTGCTGTTCTTATCGCGAGGTAGGGGGAGGATAGGGAGGGGGGGGGGAGGGAGGCAAAGGGGGGAGGGGAGGGGAGCTAGGCTGTCGATGCAAATTGAGCAGCGAAGTAAGTGGGATGTGCATGGAGAGGTGGATAGGGCGTGGATAGGGTGTGGATAGGGGTTTGAGTGGTTTGAGGCGTGAAGTGGAGTTTGATTGAGTGGGGATTGGGACACGGAGTGAAGTGGAGGTGGATAGAGGGTGGGGGTGGAGTTGGGTAGAGGGTGGATAAGATGTGGATAGGGACTGAGGTTGGGTCAGGGTAGGGGGGGGATGGGATATGTATGGGATACGCACCCCGGCCCCTAATTGGATAGGGGCCGGGGTGCGGTTTGAGTGGGTGGGGTGGGAGTGGGGTGGGGTTCAAGGTGGGGTAATATGGGTGGGAGAGCGGGGGGGGGGGGGGGGTGTAGTAGGTGGCCATCAGAAAAGTGGGCGTGTGATAAGAGAGTCTTTCGTTGGAGGCTGATGTCTTTACCGTTGATACATTGCAAGTAGAGCAAATGATTACCTGCCTCCCCCCCTCCCCCCACACACACACTCCCGCCCCTACGCCCGCCCGCGCTTGCAAGCCTAATGAGCCGCGCTTTTATGGGCGTTGGGAGAACGGAGGAGGAATCCGGGAATTAGAGGGGGGGGGGGGGTTATTCCCGAGAGGATGGAATGGTGTTTCACTTAATCTTATAAAATGTGATAGTTCCATCTGTGGGCGAGTAATCGAACCTAAAGAATTGGAAATAATACTATTAATGATAATGATAAAGTAATTCTAATGCAGTCAAGAAAACAGACAAAAATCTCAAAAAACACATGTAAGAATAAACAAGGTCATTTCTGGCGAATTTTATTTGACCTTAATTCCTTCATCATGATCAATATTGAGTACGTTGGCTTAAACGATCCTCCTGCCTCCGGCGCTTTTCTCTTTCACTAACTCCTCATGATTCACAACGATTAGCCAATCATCGTTCATACCAACGTAGCATTCAGCGGTATGATTAGCTAAGCAATCTACACGCCAGATGAATTAACAAAGTTTCCACTATGTGCTCAGCTTCGTCACTTCTGATAGATTAATTTTTCTTGACAAATGTAGAACAGTTTAATAATGCAATGTGTCCCAATAATGTTCCGATGTTATATATTCCGTAGAATTATGTTAATATCAATACCATTCTAACTTCCTTACCTTCAGCATAAGCTCTGTCAGGTAATGCGTCAACTATTTTCCGTAAATAAGTTTGCCTCAGGGTTCTTACCCCATCGCTGCGTAAAGAAAAATACGTTCAAGTTTAATTATAAATACCTCTTTTACTGTGCTTTAGATGTTTTGTAATATTTCTGAACAAAATATCAAACTGATATGTTATGCGAATGAAATAAGAACTGTGTAAAAGTTGGATTGGAAGCAGCACAAAAGAGACACCCCGAGTCCGCTCCATTTTCTCTCTGTTTCACAACTATTCCAAGGCCTGAGTCCGCAGAGCCGTTATAACGATTTCAAGCATTCTCTCTTCTTCCTCTCTTCCTCCTCCTACTCCTCCTCCTCCTCCTCCTCTTGCTCCTCCTCTTTCAAAAATATACGAAAATGTGTTTACGTACCCGTAGGAATGTGTTGGAAAGAGATTTTGAAATGCATTTTTACAGCAAATAATTCGAATGACTTTCCCGTCCAGTGGCTGGGAAAAGGTGAAGTGGTATTCCGGTTGGCCGAGTGTTTACCTTGGCTGATGGAGACCTAAGTGGCGGAGGGAAACTTTCCATAGTAATCAGGCAGATGTTTGTCTTTTCATATAATCAACTTTTAGCAATTGCTCTCAACTTTGCAGCGTGATAATAATAATCTGAGGGAGCGGCGGAGGCGAAGGTATGTCAGAAACAGGCGTTCAAAATAGATAAATATCTGACA
>NC_061826.1:28228834-28233834 GCF_019202785.1 Penaeus chinensis | reverse complement strand
ACGTTTGGAACCTTCTCTTTCCTGCTGCCGATATACAACGTTTATTTCACTTTGCAATCATATTAAGTATCAGTTAGTGCTTTTAGATGCTTGAAAAAATATCAATTTACTTTCTTTGGATATAATTTTCAATGCCGAGAGACTGAGATATGTACATGTCGTTAGTAAGTTTAGTAGGCCATACTACACTGCTGCACAGATGTCTAATGGAAATCATTATATTGCTTTACATAACGTCAGTACAAATGATTAAAGTGATTTCCAATGGTTGTTTGCATAACCAATCAGTCAATGGGATAATGTAGAGGAGGGTGCACTTGAAGTTCCCTTTCGACAAGTTCTTAGGTAATAGGTCTTACACGAATTTCAAGGTGTAATAGTTTGGTCCTTCTGCACAGGTGTTAAGCATCTCCAGGAACTCATGTTGAGTTATTTCATGGTTCCTGCAACAATGATTTTTTGGCCTCACAGTCTAGATACAAGAACTACAAAATCAAAATATGTAAGACTGTGCATTGCTTCGATATCTTGCATGTGCTTACTGAAGAAGTCCTCCCCTCACAAAAAAAAACATTAGTTCATAGTCATGGGCTAGATCAGTGGTTCTCAACCTTTTTTGGGCTGTGATCCAAAATCTTGTCCAGATTGACCATGGCGACCCGTATACCTTCACAAAAACTTACATTTAAAAGTCATGTTCAAAATACTTGTGCTTGTAAAAACGTGTGATAGAAACGAAAATAATATACGGAGGTGTTTATTTATGCACGCAGTACACTATAATAATGTTCCATGATAAACAAAGCAATAGAGTAGTATTTACTAAAAGAAAATGTAATAAAAAGTAAATACTAATCAGGTGATAATGTACCATTGTCGAAAAGTAGAATTGTTCATACAAGCCTAGTTGACATTAGATATAGTGTTAAAATCAATGTGAACCTTGACATTGGATCGTTTTGATCAGCTCTTCAAATCTGGGTGCATCTTGGGTCATTCTCTGGTTGCAGACGGTTTCTATATGAATTGGCTTAGCCTTAGATATTAATAATGACTTAGGTATTTTATACACAGGCTTGATAATTAAATAACATTCTAAATAAGTATATTGGGGAAAAACTTGTACTTATATCCGTGGCGACCCAATGGTTAAGAACCACTAGTCTAGCCCCAAGAGCTTTGCCCAATTGCAAAATACATTGGAAGTCGACACTTCGGTTACCAAAGACTCGTGATGGTAAGATCAAGGACGATGACCGTGATATTACCCTATGTTGTCCTAAACCGACTTGGATGATAGCTCTACTGACAATTGTCAATGAAATGTTAGAAAACATTAATACCTCACTCCTGCATTCAGATTATAGGATCTAGATATACCCTCGCTCCAATTTAAAGCACTTTCAGCACCAGTATCCAGGTTTGCTCTTGATTTAGTAAATATATCAGAATTTATTCAAGTCTCAGAATCTTTCACAGTGATTTATAAGCTGAGCTAATGTAGCCCATGACTGAACTAACAGAACTCCACAGTAACTTAAAGTGAACTATCTGGAGTTTAGCTAGGAGTGAATCTAGATTCCTTCAGTGTATCAATAAAGATCTCTGATACGTCTTGGAAGGATGAGTGTCAGCACATTGTCAAGGCTGACAAGCAGTTTTAAATACCTAATCCAGATCTAGTTTTTTTTTTTTTTTTTTTTTTTTTTAACCTAGATCTGTTTTTCACGGTGTCCGAGGTTCCTGGGTGCTTCTATGATATTAATCCATACACTTATCTTATATGCACAATTAATATAGTTTGCACTGTTCTCAGTATGTAGAAGCATATTGTAAAGACAAACAACTGACCATCTTCACTTTTCAGACCCAGTAAAAATAAATTAAAAGTCTTGCGTATTATTGCTTCTGAGTTTTCAGAACTCTCAGCACCTTGCACTTTGCTTGCACCCTCAGTGCCTTGATCTTGCTGGTCGCACGGAACTACAGTAGGCATAGTCAGCACTCCACCTCAAACCCATAGCACTCTTCTACACCAGAATTAACAGTAAGTTATTGTATTCTTTAAATTCCAGTAGTTTACTATTTGACGAGCAGTGCGGTTTCCGAAAGGGACGTCAAACTCTTGATCAACTAGTAAAACTGGACAGTTACATTTAAGAGGTAATTGCCAAGGAGCACATTTTGATTATTGTATTTTTAGATATAGAAAAAGCCTACAAGACCTACTCAGATAACTTTATACTTTTGGATTAGGTGGAAATTTTTGTTTTTATTCAAAATTGTATTTCGAAACAGCACTTTGACATATTGTTTGCTCACAAATGACATCTTACTGGCTTCCCTCTGGAATTTTCAATATTTGCTTAACGTTAATTATTGTGTATTATGGCATTCCAGCAGTAATGCAGAATTCTCGGCAAATATCATCCAAATGGCACTGGATACGATTCATAACTGGGGCACCGAGTGGGGTCCTAAATCTTAAAGAAAAAAGTATTTTTTTTTTTTTTACACGGAGGAAGCTGAACATCAGGCTAACTCTTGATAATCATGGAATATCTATTCAAAATTCTGCAAGATTTCTTGGTTTACTCATTTGGAAAACGCGCATTGGTCAATTAAAGAATAAATGTCAAAGAGCACTAAGTTTACTAAAGCACATTTCTGGCAATAAATGCAGAGTGATAGAAATTCTTTGCTAATGATTTATAAAGCCCTGAATAGGTCTAAAGTGACTATGGGTCAATTGTGTTTGGTTCAGCATCAAACTCTATTGTGAAAGGTATAGATGCTGTGCAGAATGCTTGTTTGTGTGTTTCTTACAGCCCTGAAATGTACTCGGGTCTGGTGTCTTGAGGTGGAATCAGGAATACCTCCTCTCCGACTCAGACGCGGCCAGCTAGCGCTGACTTATGCCACAAAGGTGGCTCGAGACCCGAGCCATTCTGATGCCAATTGAGGCACTAGGCCCTTTGCCACACAACTTCACGACCTCATCGAGAACATCGGTATAGATCTCTCTATCATCGATACCCTGTTACAGTCAAACATAGCACCATGGAAACCCCCCATTTTCACCATTACAGAAGCTTGGCTTTCATCAGTTAAGGCCATGGCGCAGGAGGTAGAGGTATGCCACAAGTTCAGAGATCCTTATTAAACACCCAATTTTTTTTTTACATATATACATCGACGGCTCCAGTGCAGATGAGTGTGTGGGTGCGGTGTATGGTCGACTGAATGTGAAATAAAGTTCAAATTGTCGAATCAAGTATCGACTTTCATTACCGAACTTCTTGCCATGGAAAAAGCTCTAGATTTTGCACTATCGGCAGCCCACGATAGATTAATTATTTTTTTTCTGATTCATTAAGTTCATTTTAAACTTATTACGTCATAAGTAACCACTAAAACTGAACTGTTGGATAATATCATTCATAAGCTACACAGTGCCAACAAATCAATCCAGCTAATATGGGTACCCGGCCACTCTGGTATCTATGGCAATAATCAGGATGACAAATTATCTAGGTCAATTGGTGATTTGGACCTTAGCATAGTCCGTACATATCTCAGGTGTTTTATGACTCTTACAAAAGCAAAAAATCCTTGACAATATGCAGTATATATCAGTGGTTTTTAACCTTTTTACTACCACACCTCCTCTAAGTTGTCTTTCTCTTCAAACCCTTTGCATCGATGAGTAAAATTCCCTCACAGATTTTAAAGAAAATTAATCTTAATTATTGAGTATGAATTATTAGTCACATTATTAACAATCTTCATACCATTTGACCACGCTTTCGTTAAGAGAATAACATAAATTTTGAAAAGTGGTACTTCCCAATGGCTCGTACCCCCTTGCAAATTACTGACGTCCCTCAGGTCAAGATCCATTGGTCTGTAAGGGAAGGAATCACACCAGTGTTAAATCATTCAACAGGGATTGTACTAATACCCTTTATTTGATCACGTTTCTTAATTCCTGGTATTATAAATGATTCTTTACCAGTGGTTAGATTAGGCATTGGGATCACACCACCGTCCATGCTAAGTGTTAGTGACTCATCCTAAAATAAAAGCTCAAACTGCTCAGACCAATGCTACCACACCAATTGTGATGTGAGATGATCTGACCTTATCCTGACGGAATCGCTATTGTCTGTGTGGATATTTTCTTGTTACCCTATGCTAAATCCTTAGTTCACTACAGACTAATGAGTCTCCAAAAAAAAAAAAAAAAAAAAAAAAAAAAATCACGTTTTGGTCATTATATTTGATGAAGGAGATACCAATTTCCCCTTCACTTCAGTGAGTGTAGGCCTAGTAATTCATGCAATAATATCATTATAACATGAAAATAACGTGTAAGTTTTTTTTTTTTTTTTTTTTTTTTTTTTTAGAGAAAAAATGACATGTGGGCCAACCATTCCAAATCCATCATGTAGGGATGACGGATATCTTGCAGTTATACACATTTAGCTTTGAAATATATGCTTGAAAGTTTGTATGGATATTTTAGGTTCAAAACCCTTTCCCATTTGGCATTTCCCAAAAAATAGTTTTATCTACATCAAAATGAACCACTAAAACATTGAGGGGAATAAGAAATTCCCTTGTAGAATCCCTAGTGCTGCATTTTTTTCATTTTCAATTATTTATTCTTTTTCTCATTATTTCAACAAAGTAGGAATCCGAAACTGTATGTCTTTTCTACGATTTTATAGAGTACTTTATTACGGGTAATGAGGGTTATCATGGGCGGAGCTTAAACGTAAGGAGGTGGAGTTATACATACACCTGCACCTTGCGGACATTATCATTATTAATTAGAAATGGAATAAGAAAACACCAAGCTTAAGATCTCTAAAAGAAACGAATAAATCTTATCTGATGTTATTGTAATGAGGAAGCTGAATATAATAAGCTTGCGAATCATTTAATCTGTTTTTCTTTTTAAACATTTCATCGCTTTCAAGAACTTGCAGTACAATCCC
>NC_061826.1:28136334-28173834 GCF_019202785.1 Penaeus chinensis | reverse complement strand
ATACATATATGTATACGTACAGTTGCGGAATTATATTTCAGTACACATCTGGCAACCACCTCGATGTAAACATAGCGTAAATAGTATTTTCATGAATGAAGCGAAAACTCTAGGTTGTTTGTTACAAAGAGCGTGATTGGTAGAATATAAATAGCCAGTAAGTGTATTGATATCTAATTTTAGAAACGTAATAAGCTATTTGATATGTTTTTTTGTTTTTTTTTCAAATAACTGGTTGTAAAACGTGAAGTATTAATCATCGTTGGCTTTATATAGAACGTTTTCAAATGCGACTTCTCGGAATCATTTTCGAAATGACAGCACCTGTGGAGGTAAGGCGAAGGACGGAGGAGTCCTACTGACGGAGAGGCGATGATTCAGCAGTTTTGATTTCATTTACTGTATGTCTTGCAGAGTGTTGTACCTTAACAAATATTAAATAAATCAAATAAAGAACGAAAAAAATATATGTACATCTGTGTGTGTTTTGTTTGTGTTTGTTCTTGTATGTGTGTGTGTTTATGTATGTGTGCTTATGAATCTATGTTTATGCGTGCTTGTGAGTTTATGTGTGCGTGTGTGTTTTTATGTGTGCGTGTAAGTTTGTGTGTGCCCCTGTGAGCACCATCCTTCGTCTAGAAACCACCCTTTGTTTACCTCACTTGGTCCTTCATGCATATGTTACTACTTACGTATTCCTGCACTTTAGGCTTTAGTTATGTTAGTTAAAGGTACTTAATTATTTTTCCAGGAAGATGATACTTAATTTTATTATCTTTTGTATAAAGTTCTATATATTTCTATCTTATTTTTCTAAGATTAGGAAACAGTGTAAAATATGGTAGTTTACCTTACGAAGTATATATATTTTTTTGTTATCCCCATCATACCTTCTCTTTATTTAAAGGGTACACTGTTATATTTCACTGGTACTGTTATATTAAGGTTGTATTATTGATATTTTAATAAAGAAAACAATATGTTTTATTTTTGTTACTGGAAAGCTTCATTTAAGTTCTGAGATTAAGAACAACGATATACTTGTATTATATGTGATCTGAGTAGACATTAAATGTTGAAGTATATACATTGCTAAATCCTGGTACTATAACTATAATCCTAGAGAGAGAGATATCAGGAAGGAGTGCCGTGCTACAGCCTGAAAGTGTTTAAATTATCGTAAAATATCAGATGTAAGAAAGGACAGTCAGCTGTAATGATATAATTTACAAAATCCTAAAATGCTATAAATCAGATTTACAGAACAAAAGAAAAGTAACTATTTGAGATCAAACTGGAGATTAGAGATAAAGAGTATGTCTTCTTTACAGCTAGTGGCTGGCACGTGGCACTTGAACACCGTCCTATGTGTCGCTCTTATTATTATCAAGAATTTAAAAACCCAGTCAAAGAGTAAGTGTTCTGAACATTTATAATGGAATGATATTAAAATGATGTTAAGTCAAGATTACTGCCTGTGCATATAACTACTCAGATCATATATAATAACCTAAATATTATACATAATTTGTTTGTTTGTAAGAAATATTTTTGTACCTACAAGAAATTATTTAATTCTATTTGATAAATTTATATTGTTTTATCATTCCTAAACCAGAATAAACTAGGAATGTGTTTTTTGTTCGTTTGTTTGTTTTTGTTGAGGTTTCAGTTTTCACGTCCTTGGTGTTTTGGACAAGAATGAAAGAAGATATCATCTTTGGGAGTCCACGGAACTGATGAAGGAAATATAAGAAGATATCTGAGAAGAAGATCAACTGTAAAGAGTGACAAGTTGGACTACACGCACTTGGACATTTTGTGGATGGATGTTTTTTTTATTTTCTTATTTGTAGAAGTGTAATGATTTATGACTCAATATATCAGTAAATATTGTAAGCTCATTAAATGTTTATGACATTAGCCTTTTCTCAGTTACCTCTAAGGCTGAAGTTAGATCATAAGTAACCTATGGGACCATTATTCTTTTATAGTGTGGGCTCTAAAGGCATAACTTAGAAAAAACTTTTGAAGAAACCACACTTTGTGATAAAAGATAGTTCCCCCTCTGGACAGAGCAAAGGGAATTAATAGGGTCTTTGCTAAGGAGAAAAGGGGTGGGCGCAATATAGCGAGCCGCGGCGAGTGTCCCGGCTTCCGAGGGACCCCGAGTCCTCCCACCACGTGGCCCCGAGTTCTCCCGCAAGGGCACGGCCAGCGGCGAGTCCCTGGCCCTGCTGCGCCCGCCCTTCCACATGCGCCTGGACGCCCTGGCCAACAAACCGGACGTCCCAGAGCAGTAGTGATGACGTCACGGCGCCGCTGAGCGACTGCGGCCGGCCGTTGCTCGCTTGCTCTCTTGGGAAGCAGGCAAGCGATGGTTTTGTAGGACTTTGGATCTGTAGTATCAAAAATAGATGAATAGATAGATAAATGAAATAATGATAATTATAAAAGATAATGGAACAATGAATAAGGAAAAAAATATACATATAAGAAATGTGTGCGTTTCTGTGTGTATGTGTATTTCTGTGTGTGTGTGTTTGGGTAAGTAAGTGCGTGTATACGTGCGCGCATGCATGCGAGCGTGTGTGCGATAGATAACAAAGATACAAATGAAATAGATTCAGCACACACACACACACACACACACACACACACACACACACACACACACACACACACACACACAGCGCGCGAACAACAACAATAATAATAAAGATAATATTATTGATAATGAAAACAATAATGGATAGTAGGAGGAGGACAATAATGATATTGATAATATTGTTAATAATACAGATGATAATATTAATGATAATATTATTGAAAACGATAATAATAAACATCATAACAATAATAACAAATAACACAACTACTACTTATAATAATAACATATATAATGATAAGAACAATAATAATGCTAAAAATTATAATTACCATTATTATAATAACTACAATAATATAAGTAATAATAATAAGTCATAATAGTCATAATAATAATAGGAATGCTATTAAAAAAAAAAAAAAAATAATGGTACACATAAAAAAAATCAATAATAATAACAACAACAACAACAACAACAACAACAACAACAACAACAACAACAACAATAATGTAAGTTGCGTAATCGCCGACTCGAATTGTCGTATTCTTAAAGAAAATGTGGACACCACTTTGCCGCGCTCCACGCTAAACCTTATGCTTAGTCATACTATAGATTGCACAATTGCTGGAATGTCAGAATTCTGGGTCACATTTTGTGCAGTCAAAATTCTGGAATTTACAATTGTGCTGTCCGCTCTTGTGCGATCACCAAATGCGCACATTATTGGAACTTGAACGTGTTGCACACTTACTTCCAAATGCAAATTATGTAAATGATGTACCATAAAAGTATATTTTCCTAGATAATTATAAATGTCGTAATCTTAATTCAAAAATAAAATTTGCTTGTTTTTCCTCTTGTAAATTATTCAGTTTTTTTTTTTTTTTTTTTATATCAACATTGCTTCCCTCTGAAAATCGACACATAATGCTGGCGATTGACGCCTGTATGCTGTATAGTTGTACTGCAACGGTTAAGGTTAGATAATTTTTCACGTAGTAATGCAGTAGCCCCGTATCATATGGCCACATATGGATCCTTTCGAGGCGACGGCAGAGAGCGAATTTCTGCCGCGATTCATATGCAGAAGATTCTACCTCACTTACCTCAAACTCTCAATAACAGGTCTTTATTATCTGCCTAGATTTTTTCATTCTTCAATTTGATTTAATATGTAATAGACCACTATTATGCACTAGTATTGCCAAATCAAACCAATTTTATCCCACCCTAACCTGATTTAACCGATCTCTACGTAACCGGTTCCCTATTTTAGAATACATTTGCGGCGACTCTCTATCTGGAAGAAAAGTTTCCTAATCAGGTGCTTAATCGATAGTTATCAATATACTTCAGTTTCGTGAATCCTGTTATACCAAAAATTGACCATTATTTCATCCAGCAGGTATTTCTGTACCTCTTACCTGCAAGTGCTCATCACCTTGAGGTATATGGCCATTGGTAATCACCAGTTGACAGTTCCAGACTGCTACAACGTTTCACCGTGTTATGTAAGCAGATGTAGCAGTCGTGTAACACGATTCATTGCCAGGATGAGCCATAACATCATAAAGATGCCTGGAACAAATGAAACACTCAGTGACGGGGGATTTCATGGCAATTGCTGGAATACCTGCTGTTGTTGTTTCTGTTGTGGGCCACAAATACAGTTTTTAATAGTGTTGCTAGATGGCCAGGTACGCTCACGACAGCAATATTTTCGATAAGAACCTCCTGTGTGTAGAAATGGAGGATGGCATCCATCGAGGTCACCTGCTAACACCCCTAGCCAATCCTCAATCCCGTCAACAGTTCCCACACTACCACCAGAAACTGCATCGAACGGGCTTTCGATGTCCTCAAGAGATTTGGTTGTTTGGGCAAGAAAATGCAAACAAGTCTGGAAAATACAAAAGTTACTCTCGTCGTTGCAGCTATTCTCCACAACCTCGCTGTCAGACACTTCCCGATGATGTGCCATTTCAGCCAGACGACCCAAATCCTCTCCCTGATAACCATGCTGGTGCCCCTGTTCATGCACAGGGCAGTGTAGAACTTCGCCAGATTATTTAAAATTACTTTTGATCCTTGTATTTCTCATGTATGATTTGAAGGTAAAAAATTATCATGAGTTTTTTGAAGAAAACCAAATGGGTGTTTGTCAACGAATACTATTATCACATTGTCAAAATGAAGAAAATTAGGAAAAAATAATTAAGGAAGACTCAGCCGTTAACTGAATCTATTTATACATTGTATTACTGGAATACAATATTTTACAAGCCTTAATATATGTTACCAAGGTTGCTATGCAAAAAATATAAACAAACATGAAATACACTTAAACCTAACTTTATTTGTTTTCGTTTTTCAGTTTTGTTTTGAGTAATTCACATTCTAAGTTAACATTTTTCAATGGTTTAAGCTGTAATTCATATTTAACTTTCTTGACTTTTAAGTCCATTTCTAAAATGTCGTTCCGTATTTGTTTATTCTTTAAGTAAATTTCCAATCGCTTAATTTCCATTTCCTTAATTTTCATATCTCTTTCATGTTCCTTTCGTCGTAATTCCATTGACTCATGATATGACGCTTCTTGAACACTGAACTTTGTGCCTCGTTTATTTTTTTCTCCTGAGCAGCGAAGATTGTTTAGAAGAGGACTATAGTGGTGTGGTGGTAAGTTCTGATGAACAAAACGCTGGCGGTGTTTGTGATTCTGGCGCTGAAGATGCACTGGGCTCTGCCGGTAATTCTGAGGATGTGTGGGACTCTAGCTGTGATGCAAAGGAAAAGAACGTCAAAGCTGAGCAGGACCCCAGTGGTATTGCTGAGGATGGCCGGGACTCTGGTGGTGTTGCAGGCAGTGATACCCCCGTGTCATCTTCCTCCTCCTCCAGGTCAATTGCCATAACGGACGTTGGTATTCCAGAGTCAACATCAACTAATGTTGCTGTTACGCTACTGTTTGCCTCACCTATTAAAGAGAAACCATGAAATGAATAAAGGCAGAGTTACTCTTCCATGCAAATAGTATACATATACATATATATATATATATATATATATATGTGCATATTCATATATGTATATATATGTATATATGTATGTATAATTATATATGTACTTGTATAAATATAAATGTGTACATATACAGTACATGTGAGTGTGTGTATATGTGTATGTTACATGTATACATATACATACATATAAATACATACACACACATATATACATACATATACATACTTAATATACATATATTTTCATATACATATATAAATATGCCTATGTACAAAAAAAAAAAAAAAAAATTGTACATACATACACACACATATATATACATATACATACATACATACACATACATATATGTACACATTTATACACATATACACATTTATCCATACATATAAACACACACACACATGCACTTATATATATATATATATATATATATATATATATATATATATATATATATCTGCACACACATGTATATGCATATTTATATATGTATATATATACATATACACACATGTACCTATACACATGTATATATTCACATTTAACTACATCCAATACCAAAACTTGCTTATAATTATGCTTACAATGTGGTTCGTGTGAATCCCAGGAATTACCAATAGAACATAATTCTTGGCTGATGTCAGAGAGAATTCTGGACTTTTGTTGAATGGAAGCAATTTGTGTCTGTCCAATTTTATCAAATTCGTGCAAATCCGAACGCAGATTGCGCGCATGTGGTGAGTGTGTGTCATGCACACACATTGCCCGCGTTTGCGCGAGCACATACACGAATCTGATAAAATTGGGTTAGCCTTACCTAGATATGATAGTTGTGCCTACCTGCTGCCTTGTAGTTCAGTCTGTGCATGGTCAAAGGCTGTGTGAGTCCACGCTATGCAAAAGAATCAACTGCTTTGGCATCTGTGAGATGAAAAGTCTTCGAGAATCTACCCTGAGGAAAATATGGAACCGGAGTCCCAGAGGCAGTTCGTCGTCGCCTGCGACCTCGTTCTGGTAACTCCTGCGACGCCGTTAGTCCTAAACCATATCGGTCTTTGGTTTTTTTTGGGGTCCATCAGCCTGAGTGGAGAGAGAGAGAGAGCATGCTACATGGGCAACAGTTTGCTCCTGTTATTCTTTCGTCCATATACGGGAATGAGTAGAGACAATCGACTGATGGTGGCCGTCTCTGTGTATATGTGTATATATATGTATATATATATATATCCTGGGGTTAATGAGCGGCTGTGGGGAGGCAGGCCTTGCCAATCTGCCTCCCCAAGATAACCATATTGGCAGCCAAACATATAGTTGTTGGTGCTGGGGGGAGGGCTAAAGTCCCACCCACCCAACAAGTACGGCGGGCTGTGGGTCCCTTTGGGTTGGCGACCGCTGGGGCTCGGGTAGGGGGCGGAGGTTACCCCTCATCCCATCTGGCTCCTGGCGGCCGCCAACTTGGCGTGAGGCCTGTGGGGCCAACACCCTCTATATGGGGCGGCGTTGGTAGGGGTGGCAGAGCTGGTGCCTACCCGGAGTGCCTGCCCGAGGTTAGACCTCAGGCGGGCTGTCAGGGTGGGAGCTTGGAACGTCTGTTCCTTGCGACAAGACGATCGGTTACCACTACTGTCGAGAGAATTGAAGCAACTGAGAGTTGAGGTGGCTGCTCTTTCGGAGGTGAGAAGACTTGGCAGCAGCATGATCACTGTGAGTGGCTATACTTATTACCGCAGCGATGGCCACCATCTCCAGGGAGTAGCCATAGCCATCTCCAGCAGACTTCAACCTTCGGTAGTAGAGGTTACTCCAGTCGATGAGCGTATTATGGTATTGAGACTGAAGCTTTCATTTGGCTTCATGTCTCTTATTGCTGTGTACACTCCTATGGATGTATATAAACTTGAGGTGAAAGAGATGTTCTACACCAAACTTGCATCTGTGACAGACAGCTATTCTCGGTGAGATATTTGTATTGTTCTGGGTGACTTCAATGCGGTATCCGGCTGCGATTGAGCTGGCTATGAGATGTCTGTCGGTCCTCATGGTTCGAGATCTGATGCTGCCAGCGAGAATAGCCTCCTTTTCCGTGAATTTGCTAGGTCCCATAAATTGAGGATTTCTGGCTCCTGGTAACAGCATTCTGACCTGCATTGTTGGACTTGATACAGCGGTACGGGCAGTGTGGCCAAAGAGATTGACCACATCCTCATTAGCGCTTGATGGAGGATCCTCCAGAACTGCAGGGTGTATTGAAGTGCCGAGTTCTATGGAACTGATCATAGATTAGTTGTGGCTACTCTCCAGGTCCACTTTAGAACCCCCTGTCGCCCAAATGAACACCCTAGGGCGTTTCATGTGGACAAATTGAGGGAGGTCGTGTGTGCCCGGGGGTTTGCCGAGGCTATCTCTGGTTGTTTCACAGCACTCGAGGGTCTGACGGCCCCTGTTCTTCTGTGGGACATCTTCAAGCATGGAACGCTTGATGCAGCCCAAGAATTGATTGGTGAACGGCCAAGAGCAAGACAGAATTCCATCTCGCAGGAGACACTGGAAGCCACAGGTGCTTGTTGTGCGGCTCGATTGTCAGGGGATCGCAACTTGCACCGATCTCTGGTGCGCAGGACTAGGTCACTGTTGAGAAGGGATAAGGACCTTTGTCCTGCCTACCAAGCCCTGAGAAAGCTGAACTCCTAGCACTCCTCACAGACGACTGCAGTCCACTCAGCAAGTGGCCAGATAATCTCAGATCCTGATGGGGTGCGTGTGTGTTGGACTGAGTATTTTGAGCAGTTGTATCAGGTTGATCCATCAACAGTTAACTTGGATGCTTGCAATATATTGTGACTCTCGTAGTGCCTTGCAAGCAATCAAGAGCTTAAACTCATCTCATCCAGTGGTAAGGGAGGTTTAAGATTTAATTGCACTGCTGTCTGCACGTAAAAAGATAACTCTATGTCACTCAGCCCTGTGATGCTCGTTTTCCTCTCCCACACACTGACTTGAAATCCAGCATCAGGAGTTGTCCTCGCGATAAATGGAGGGAACAAAGGGGGCATACCTCTGGAAACAACCTGGGAGAGATTAGAGATGACCCTGGTGGTTGGGTGACCAGCATTCATCCCAACCGACAAGTAGAAGTTGTATTAACAAGACTAGGAATCGGGCACACAAAACTGACTCATGGGCTGGTGATGGTTAAAAGTGAAGCACTCTGTAATGCCAAGAGCCATTAACGGTTGCACATGTAGTGGAAAAATGTGTAATATTCTCAGACCAAAGACGTATGTACTTGTCTCCCCCATATATACTGATGTATTGGGGGACTGCGACATAGTTTCCTAAGGGGGACTAATATATTCAATAAAATTGAATTATGCATAATGGTTTTTGCAATAATTTTAGACATTGAGAGCATAATGCTTTATGCTTTGATTTTTTTTTTATATAATATTATTGTTATTTATTGTTATCTATGACGTCTTAAATATTTCAATATTTCAATCTAACAAGGTGTTCGCCGCTAATGACCTTAGCTGTTGACGCGGCAGATAAGTTTTAATAATCAGTCAATCAAACCACTGCAGATCCTTGAGAAAAAGAATCCGGCAAGTTCATTAATGGCTTCATCAACATGGGGAACCAAAGTGATGACGTAGATGTTGAGACCCTCTCAGAGTTTGTGTGTCGCATGTAAGCCCACGATCCTGGTTCCTACCCAAAAGTTTGCAAAAAATGTCATCACATTACCTCACAAGCTGATCTAGATCGCCCTTGATTGTATTAAAGTTAATTACTGGCGGGGGTGCCCACCACTGAAAATTACTGTCGCATATGACATTAAGCCTCCTCAATTCCTGGTGGTTTTGGAATTTTACAAAATTAATATAGATCATCACACGGGTATCATTTGAATTGCTCCCATGGCCACACCCACCACGGGATACCTACCAGTGGTCTGGTTTCATGTTAAGGAATGTACATCGGATCATAGGATATACATAAAAAATAGTTACCGTTCCAGCTACCCGGACCCCCCTCGGCTCCGTGTCTAAACAGGTACGTTCATGGCAATCAATGCATAAATTAAAAGTGTTAAAAAGCCGTTCCTTTATGACCAAGGAAAAGAGGGGATGATCCCTTGCCCCTTTCACAAAGCCTGAGAGAAAGACACGCATGCACGCACATACACACGCGGTTAGATAGATAGATGGATAGATAGATAGATAGATAGATAGATAGATAGATAGAGAGAGAGAAGAAGAGCGAGAGAGGGAAAGAGAGAGAGAGTGTGAGAGAGAGAGAGAGAGAGAGAGAGAGAGAGAGAGAGAGAGAGAGAGAGAGAGAGAGAGAGAGAGAGAGAGTGAAGGAAAGAGAGAGAGAGAAAAGCTGGATATTGATGGCAGAAATAAAAGTTTTTTTTCTTATTAATTGAGTCCGGACACCATGATCGCCTTAGTTAATCAGTGGCAGCTATACAATATTATTGTTATTATTATTGTTGTCTTTGTTATTGTTATTATTATTGTTGTCTTTGTTATTGTTATTATTATTGTTGTCTTTGTTATTGTTATTATTATTGTTGTCAAGATTATTAGTACTGTTGTTGTTATTGTCAGCATCATTATTATCAAACCTTTCATTGATATTATGAAAACTGTGATAAAAGTAACGGAAATTGTTATCACTATTATCGTTGTTATTATCATGATTTCCATAATCGTTATTTTGGTCATTTTCATTATTTTTACTACCATTACAATTTTCATTGTTTTCATTATAAGCATCTGCATTACTATTACGGTTATTAATAATTAACAGCACCATCATCATCATGATTAATTATCAACATGAACGTTTTTATTGTCACTGTATTATTAATGTTACAGTCATTAATATCATCATCGCTATTGCTGTTATCGTTATCATCGTATCAGAATCATCATTATTACTTCTTCATAATAAACACCATTACTGCTGCTACTGCAGTGATTCAGCAGATCCACCAAGATCACTGGCATGATGTTTTTCTCAACAAATCCTTTAGTTATTAGAGATAGTTGGCAGGATGGAGGCTCACAGAAAACAAAATAAGCCATACAATATTTATTAAGAGAAAGTTGAACAAAGCGGTGGCTAAAACTTAGACCAAAGACTCAAAACTAAACAAAACTAGTGGGGATTAAAACCGAACTCGACTGCAAATAAAACACTGCTAAAAGATAAAAAGTTAACTATATTTAATACTAAAATTGATTATAGTTAATAAAACACAAGTAGAATATAAGATAATGAAGATCAAACTGAACCAAACCGCAAATAAAACAGGTGAAAGACAGAACTTATCGTGAGCAAAAATAAAATAAAATGTAATTAGTAAAACATGCAGGAACCTTAAAAGTGAAAGTGAACTTAAATTAGCAAAAACAAAGCTGAATATAAATAATAAAACACGGGAGGAGACTGAAAACTGAAACAGATCTTAAACGAAATAAAATAACATGGAAGAGAACAAAAGACTACGGCAAATGAAACAATCGGTTTCCTCACTCTCTTTTACAAGTGACAATCGGTGATTTCACTCCCTTTGTAAGGAACATTTGGTAACCTCTCTCCCTTTGCAAGAAACAATTCATGACCTCATTCCCTTTTGTAAGTAACTATCGGTGACCTCATTCCCTCTCAAGAAGCAATCGGTGACCTCACTTCCTTTTGCAAGGAGCAATAGGTGACCTCACTCCCATTTGTAAGCAACAATCGATGAGGTCACCGTTTGTTACTAGCTAAAGAAGTGAGCTCACAGATTGTTTTTTGCAAAGAGAGTGAGATCACTGTTCCTTGCAAAAGGGAATAAGAGAGTGCAAGTAACAATCTGTGACCTCACTTCCTTTTGCAAGGAACAATCGGTGACAACACTCCATTTGCAAGTAAAATCGGGACCAGTATATATGTATATATACAGTATGCAATATCACGTCGTCTCACACTAGGAGGCTTAAAACAATGCTGAATATCTCGCCTCCCCCCCTCCCCCACAGGCTTACAAATATTACCATATCTGGAAACTGACGCACTCGAGGTGGCAACACACTCCAGTCGGAGCCATGGCGTGGCGTCGTTTTGCCCTGTATATTCCTTAAAGAGACTGGGAGAGACTACTTTATATTGCCAGGCGCTCTCTTGCATCTCCCTTCATACTGCAACATGAACTTCGGTCGCCTTCCCTTCGCCGAAGCCGAGGGCACGAGCGTTTTATCCCGCGAGTGAGGAGGATGCTCGGAAACAGTGTTGCCACGGACGGGTCCTATATTTCAGCAGTATGTGTAGAGCGCACGGGAAGCTCCATTGCTTTATGAGAGAGACAATATGTGTAAATATAATTTTTTTTCATTATGTTCATAAATTAATTTATTAAAAAAATTGATAGATCTATATGTTTATACATGGCAGTGCCCTATACGCCACATTTGGTGTTCTGATTATCAGCATCTACATATTCATTGTAGCCCTACTACAATTTTGCGTTCAGTTAATGTTCTGTAATGAAGAAAATGATGTAGCATGTTTTCTGTTCACTTTATGTGCTTAGTAACGAAAAAACAAAAAACAAAAAAACTAGTCACTTCATTAGCTCGGTTAGACTCTACTGGATGGCGTGACCACAGCCCACGAGAAGCATTTACAAAGGTATCAGCGATTTTGCAAAGATTTGATTCGATTTAACTGCCATATGTAGATGTTTTATGGCGATGTCCGTTGCCCAAAAGGGTCGCGTTTTCCGTTGACAAACCTAGAAATAATTTCCGATTAGTCATCTTTATCATTACTTTTCATATTCTTCATTATCTTTCCTCTCGGTTTTTTAATGCGAATGCATCTGCTTTGTTGCTTTCTCAAAACTATATGCGTTTTTATTTCAGTTTTCCTTATCATTTGCATTATCCGTTCTTAACTATTTAACGACGCGACTGCTTGTTTCCCGTAACTGCCTCCCAGACGGCGGAATGCAACCGACCGCCGCCTCAGTTCCCTCCAGGGTCTTGGTTGGGGTGGGCCTTCGTACTTCCGTTGTCAGTGTGATGTGGGTAAGATTTTCATATAGATATTGTTTTATTACCTTTGTGTCGCTTTTATCATCATAGATCATCCCTGTGTTATTGATGATTTTTTTTTTCTTTTGTAGGTAAGAACAATTTGGGCTCCACGAGGGCGACCAGGTCAGGCCTCTTGCTGGCTCCGTGGCGGTCGCACCAGCTAATCGGAGAGCTTTTCTTGCGATTCTGCAGGGAGGGACTTTCTATTTCCAAGCAAGACTATGGCTGGGTAGCTCACCCGTACCCTCCACTCTTTATGACGGTATGTGTGACAAATATTTTCTGTAATTTTGCTCTGTCACGTGGCACATATATCTGTCTCTTCCGTCTAGGGAATAAATAGATGGTAGGTAAGGTTAGGTTTGGAGTTTGGGGTTTCCCTGATACCACACTGTCTAAAGTGTTTCATTATAATTGCATTGTTAGAAACTTGACTCGGCGTTTCTGAAAATGGACTGAATCGTTGTGTAGATGTAATATATGAAAAAAATCAGGTTTTTCTTTACTTAGCGTCTCTCTTGGTAGCAAAAACCAAGCTCTCAAACCCAAACAAGTCCTCAATCAGAAGTCATTTTATGAAAGAAAATCGTCATTTTTCTTATAGTAAATATGAAGTTCTTGACGTCTCCTAATCTGATCTGAATTTAAACATTTTTAGAAAGCCAATGGAAATGGAAATTGAAACCTAACCTAAATGAATACCTTTCCTCCAAAAACGTCATAATTAAAATAGTGTCCCCTTAATTTATTCAAGTTTTCTCTTCAATTTTAAATAGGTCGTTGCGTTTTCCTCCACCTCCTCGTCTTCGTCTTCATCTTCGTCTTAGTCTTCGTCGTTCTCCCCCTCCTCTTCCTCCAAACGCCCAGACGCTCTGATCCCTCCGTGAGCTTCAGACGGTGAATATAGCTGCCTAGATTTTCCTTTGTCTTCAAAAGTTTTCATGGTTAGTATCTGGTGTTTTTTCACGTGTGTGTGTGTATATGTGTGTGTGTGTGTGTTTTATATGTATGTATATGTATATATAATATAGATATATGTCTATTGTATCTATACATATATTAAATCATAGATGCACAGACATAGCAGAATATACATATGTACATAAATGTATATAAATGCATATATGTGTATATATCTATGTATATGCACATTTATATGATATTCGATATATATGTGTATATATACATGTTTATATGCATATATACGTTCATTCATATTCGTGCCATAACCGATGTGGAGTTTGAGGAAATACTTGACTGACCAATGATCCTTCCCAGACACTTTATTCCCTCCACGAGCTTCAAACAGCGAATGTGGCTGCCTAGGTTTGTCAGTTTTCCGTGTAAAATACCATTGTTACCACCTTAATAAGTTTCCCCTTATAATGTTTATTCTGTTGAGATAAGTATATGGCTTACATATTGTGTTTGTTACATTTGATAAAATTAAGGTTCTTAATTTACATTGCAAATTCAATCAGTGACCTTTACTCACTTTTGCAAGGTGACCTAATTTTCTTTGCAAGGAACAATCTGTGACCCAACTTCCTTTGCAAGGAAAAATCTGTGACCCAACTCCCTTTGCATGAAACAATCTGTGACCCAACTCCCTTTGCAAGAAACATTTGGTGACCCAACTCCCTTCGCAAGAAACTGTCGGTGACCCAACTCCCTTTGCAAGAAACATTTGGTGACCCAACTCCCTTTGCAAGAAACATTTGGTGACCCAACTCCCTTCGCAAGAAACTGTCGGTGACCCAACTCCCTTTGCAAGAAACATTTGGTGACCCAACTCCCTTTGCAAGAAACTGTCGGCTACCCAACTCCCTTTGCAAGAAACTGTCG
Source organism: Penaeus chinensis (assembly GCF_019202785.1). Classification (NCBI taxonomy): domain Eukaryota; kingdom Metazoa; phylum Arthropoda; class Malacostraca; order Decapoda; family Penaeidae; genus Penaeus; species Penaeus chinensis. The sequence continues at coordinate 28,159,265 of NC_061826.1, read as the reverse complement.
GTGACCCAACTCCCTTTGCAAGAAACAGCCGGCGACCCAACTCCCTTTGCAAGAAACTGTCGGTGACCCAACTTCCTTTGCAAGAAACATTTGGTGACCCAACTCCCTTTGCAAGAAACTTTTGGTGACCCAACTCCCTTAGCAAGAAACAGCCGGCGACCCAACTCCCTTTGCAAGAAACAATTGGTGACCCAACTCCCTTTGCAAGAAACATTTGGTGACCCAACTCCCTTTGCAAGAAACATTTGGTGACCCAACTCCCTTTGCAAGAAACATTTGGTGACCCAACTCCTTTTGCAAGAAACTGTCGGTGACCCAACTCCCTTTGCAAGAAACATTTGGTGACCCAACTCCCTTTGCAAGAAACTTTTGGTGACCCAACTCCCTTTGCAAGAAACAGCTGGTGACCCAACTCCCTTTGCAAGAAACAGTCGGCGACCCAACTCTCTTTGCAAGAAACAGTCGGTGATCCAACTCCCTTTGAAAGCAACAATCGGTGACTTCCCTCCCTTTTGCAAGAAACAATCAATGACCTTTCTTTCCCTTTTACAAGAAAAATCGGTGATCCTCACACGGTGGATGTGACTGCCCAGTTTTGTTGTTTTTTAGATGTTTTTATGGTTAGCATCTTGTGTTCTGATTTGATAATTCACTAGCACATTTAGGTCTCCACATATATTTTTATTTGTCTTTATGCAATGTTAAGTAAATCAAATCATTGCAAATGCTTTTTTGTACTGATGACGCTTGGGTTTTGATCTCGCAATAATACGCCTTTTATACCAAATCTACTATTGAAATATCATTGTTATCACTTTAATCATTTTATCATGTTTTTTCTCTTGTGATAAGCATTTGGGTTTGATTACGGATTTTGTTCCATTTAAGGAAAATTAAGATTGTCCTTAATTTACATAACATTCTCTTTTAACGCTTATACATATATGAATTTATACATATATACATATATATGCATTTATATATATGCGTATATATATATATATATATATATATATATATATATGCACATATCTATAAATATGCGTATACATATTTATATATATGCCTTTATACATTATATATACATATATACATCAGTACTTATATATATCCTATATACATATATATATCTATATATATACCTATATATATGCCTATACACCTCTCTATATAGATACCCATAAGTATATATACACAATGTTATGCATAAATATATATATGCGTATATATATGGATATATACACATATATGTATATATCGTATATATATATATGTATAAATATGCGTATATATGTATATATACGTATACATTTATATATATATGCATATACATATGTATATATATATGTATGTATATATTTATATATATTCTATATATCGTATATGTATATATACGTATATATATGTATGTATGCGTATATATATGTCTATATATGTATATATGTATATATATTGTATATATATGCGTATATGTATATATATGCATATATATATGTATATATATGCATATATATGTATATATTTGTATATATAAATATATATGCATATATATACCCATATGTATACATTTGCATATATGTATATATCTACATATATATATGCATATATATACATATACACCCATATGTATACATTTGCATATATATGTATATATACATATATAAGCATATATATATATGCAAATAAATACATACAATATATATATATATATATGTGTGTCTGTGTATGTTTATATATACACATTGTGTATATAAGAATATATAAACTTAAATATGTGCGCATATATATATATATATATATATATATATATATGTATATATATACGTATTATGTATATCGTATATATCGTATATATTTGTGTGCGTGTATGTATATATATATAATTATATACACATATATTTGTGTGCGTGTATGTATATATATACTTATATACACATATATTTGTCTATGTATATATATAGATATGTATAATTCACTAGCACCTTTAAATTGTCAACATATATTTTGATTTGTCTGTATACTATGTTATGTAAATTAATTGTACTATTTTCACCTGCCACCTTTTTTGGTTTTGATCTCGTGTTAATATGCGATTTCTGTCAATTTTCCTTTTAAAATACCATTGTCACCACCTTACGTTTCCCGATATAATGTTTTCCTCTTGTGATAAGAATATGGCTTACATACTGAATTCGCTGAATTTGATGAAAATTGTGATTTTTCTTAATTTACATTACACTCCATTGGTCACCGATTGCAAGTATCAGTCGGTGATTTCACTCCCTTTGCATGAAATCGGTGATCCTCAGACGGTGGATGTGACTTGAAAATTAGATGGACCATTTTGTCCTACCACCTTTAGATTGTCATCAACTATATGCAATGTTATGTAGATTAAATGATTTGACCTGCCAGCTTTTTGCACTGATGACGCTTGGGTTTTGACCTTACATTAATACTCCATTTATGTCAATTTTACTCTTAAAATACCATTGTTACCACCTTATTTTTTTGCTTCTTATTGGTAATTTTACAGGAGATTTTGTTGAATTTGGTGAAAATTAGGATTCTTCTTAATTTACTTTACACACTATTGGATTTTTTATCTTGAATTTTAAATTATTTTGCAAATCTAACTCGTGGTACCCTTGATGAATAGATACACATTTTATGTATATAATATATATATACATACACATACACATATGTATATGTATATACATGTATTTATATGTATATATACATGTATTTATATATATATATATATACTTATGTTTATGTACATATGTGTATGTTTATATAAACAAACGCGCGCACATACGCACGCACGCTCGCATTTACATATGTATGTGTGTGTGTGCATATATGCATACATGCATATGTGATATTTACATGTATGCATTAGATATTTATATATACACGTATGCATGTATGTGTTTTTGTCTATATACACGTGCGTGTGCGTGTGTGCGTCCGCGTGCGCTGCGCGCATTCATGCACACAGTGGGTGAGTTTATCATCGATATGATGGTTGGTTGAGGACCACTAACAATGACTACGTAACTAACTACTTCCCTGGGGAATGATCATTTGTTAGTCGCCCCAGTATAAAAACCTAGTCAAGTACATATATGTGTGTGCTTGTATATATATTCTCGTATATATGTTAAATACCACTGTTACCACCTTAAGATTCTTCTTAATTTACTTAGCACACTATTGGATTTTTTTTTTTCTTGAATTTTAAATTATTTTGTAAATCTAACTCGATGAATAGATACACATTTTATGTATATAATATATATACATATATGTAAATGTATATATGTATTTACATGTATATATGTTTATGTATGAAAGTATTTATGTACAAATATGTACATGTGTTTATATATGTTTATATAAAGAAACGCACGCAAACGGGCGCACACACACGCACGCACGCATACACATGTAAGTGTGTGTACATACTATACATGCATATGTTATATATATGTATACATGAGATACTATATATACACACGTGTATGTAAGTATGTGTTTTTGTCTATATACACGTGTGTGTGTGTGCTGCGCGCATTCATGCACACAGTGAGTGAGTCTACCATCGATATGATGATGGGTTGAAGACCACTTACAATGATTCCCTAACTACATCCCTGAGGAAGGATCATTTGTTAGCCGCCCAAGTATAAAAACCCAGTTCAGTACATGTATGTGTGTGCTTTTATCTATGTATTCTTATATATAGGCTTATGCGTTTGTGTATATATATCTTATATATACACAAATATTTATATGTATATATATAAATATGTATAATTCACAAGCACCTTTAAATTGGCAATATATATTTTGTTTTGTCTGTATATTGTGTTATGTAAGTTAAATGTACTATTTTTACTTGCCACGTTTTTGGGTTTTGATCTCGTGTTAATATGCGATTTCTGTCAATTTTCCTTTTAAAATACCATTGTCACCACCTCAAGTTTCCCCATATAAAGTTTTCCTCTTGTGATAAGAATATGGCTTACATACTGAATCAGTTAAATTTGATGAAAATTGTGATTTTTCCTAATTTACATTACACTCCATTGGTCACCGATTGCAAGTATCAGTCGGTGACTTCACTCCCTTTGCAAGAAACAATCGGTGATCCTCAGACGGATGTGACTTGCTCGTTTTTCCTTTGTTTTTAGATGTTTTTGTGGGTAGCATTTTGTGTTCTGACAATACAGTTCAATCACTCACACCTTTTGATGCTTACCATGTATGATTATATACAAAATTAAAATTATATGGACCATTTTGTCCTACCACCTTTAGATTGTCAACATGTATTTTGATTTGTCTATATGCAATGTTATGTTATTAATACTCCATTTATGTAATTTTTTCTCATAAAATACCACTGTTACCATCTTATTTTTTGTTTCTCATTGGTTACATTACAGGAGATTTTGTTGAATTTAGTGAAAATTAGGATTCTTCTTAATTTACTTTACACACTATTGTATTTTTATCCCTTGAACTCGTGGTATCCTTTATGAATTGATACACATTTTATGTATATAATATATATACAAATTTTATGTATATATATATGTACTTACATGTGTATATATATTCATGTATGTATGTATGTATGTATGTATGTATGTATGTATGTATATATATATATAAATATGTACATGTGTTTATATATGTTTAAATAAACAAACGCACGCAAACGCGCGCACGCATACACATAATTGTATGTGTGTGTACATATATACATACATGCATATGTGATATATATGTATACATGAGATATATATATACACACTTGTATGTATGTATGTGTTTTTGTCTATATACACGTGTGTGTGTGTGTGCTGCGTGCATTCATGCACACAGTGAGTGAGTCTATCATCGATATGATTATGGGTTGAATTTACTACTTACAATGACTACCTAACTAACTACTTCCCTGATGAAAGATCATTTGTTAGCCGCCCCAGTATAAAAACCCAGTCAAGTCCATATATGTGTGTGCTTTAATATATATATATATATATATATATGTTTTGTGCGTTTGTGTATGTATATGCTTATATATACATATATATCTGTATACTATGTTATGTAAATTAAATGTACTATTTTGACCTGCCACGTTCTTTGATCGTGTGTTAATATGCAATTTCTGTAAATTTTCCTTTTAAAATACCATTGTCACCACCTTAATTTTCCACATATGTTTTCCTCTTGTGATAAGAATATGGCTTACACACTGAATCCGTTGAATTTTACATGGTTAGCATTTTGTGATTTGACATTCATTCACTAACACCTTTAGATTGTGAACATGTATTTTGATTTGTTTATATGCAATGGTATGTAGATGAAATGTACTGGTTTGACTTGCCAGCTTTTTGCACTGATGACGCTTGGGTTTTGAGCTTATATTAATACTCCAATTATGTCAATTTTACTCTTTAAATACCATTGTTAACATCTTAATTACAGAAGATTTTGTTGAATTTGGAGAAAATTAAGATTTTTCAGAATTTACTTTACACAATATTGGATTTTGTTTTTTCTTGAATTTTGAATTATTTTGTTAATCTAACTTGTGGTATCCTTGATAGAAACACATTTTTTTTTGTATATAATACATATATATATACATAATCATATATATGTATTTACATGTTAATATATGTATATGTGTATGTACATATGTATATATATATATTATAAAAGTACATATATTTGTATATATATAAACAAACACACACGCACGCACACACGCATGCATACACATGTATGTGTACATATATACATACATGCATATGTTATATATATATGTATACATGAGATATATATACACATGTATGTATGTGTTTTTGTGTCTATACACGCGTGTGTGTGCGCTGCACGCATTCATGCACACAGTGGGTGAGTATCATGATATGATGGTGGGTTGAGGACCACTAACAATGATTACCTAACCAACTACTCCCCAGGGGAAGGATCATTTGTTAGCCCCCCCCCCAGTATAAAAACCCAGTCAAGTACATGATATCAAATAGTTCGTCAAACCAGCGCTTAGTTAGTGGCAGAAATGTGCATATGTATACATATATACAAGTATATTTATACATAGATATACCTATATAGACATACATGTGTATATACATAAACATGTACATGAAGATGTATATATGTATGTATATATATGTATATATATATATATATATATATATATGAAAGGAGAAAACACACTACCGTGTTGATACTATGGTATAAAAACCCACACTGTAAAACTAGATTTCAATTAAATCTAGTTTTACAGTGTGGGTTTTTATACCATATATATATATATATATATATATAAAGTGTGTGTGTTTGTGCACGCATTCATAGTGAATGGTAAGTGACGTCACAAGTATTTCTAGTGTTGAGTAGTGAGATTCCGAGCATTCATATTGAATGGTAGTGAAATCCTGAACATTCCTTTTGAAAGTTAGTAAGTACCCCAGCATTCTTAGTGAATGGTATTAAATGGTAGTGAGATGAAAATTCCTACTGAATGGTAGTAAGGTCACGAGCATTGCTAGTAAATGGTAGCTAGATCCTAGTCATCCTATTGAATGGTAGTGAGATCCTTAAGCATTCCTAATGATTGGTAGAGATCCCATACATTCCTTTTTAAATGGTAGGGATTCCGAGAATTCCTGATGAATGGTATGAAGATCCAGAGCATTCCTAGTCATTGGTAGATCCAGAGCATTCCTTATTGAAAGGCAGATTCCGAGCATTACTTTTCAATGGTAGTGAGATCCTGATTCCTTTTGAATGGTAGAGAGAACCCTCCTATGGAATGGTACTTAGATCCTAAACATTCTATTTAATGAAAGATTCTGAACATTCCTATTGAATGATAAACTAGATGCCGAACATCCCTAATGACCATTAGATCCTGAGCATTACAAGTGAATTGTAGTGAGGTCATGAGCAGTCCTATTGAATATTTTTTTTCCATTCCAAATATTCGTGGTGAATGGTAGTCAGATCCAGAGCATTTTTGTTTGGTATTTAGATTCCGAATATTCCATTTGAATGGTAATACTTACCCGAACATTCCTAGTGATTGGTGGTTCTATCTCAAACATTCCTGGAGAGTGGTAGTTACATCCCAAGCATTTCTATTGAAAGAGAGATCCTGAGCATTCCTAGTAATTGGTAGTTTGATCTCAAGATTCGTTTTGAATGGTAGTAATAACCGAAGCATTCTAGTGATATCCCTAGCATTTCTTTTGAATGGTATATAGATCCCTACCTTTACTAGTGGATAGTAGTTAGCTCCTGAGCATTCCTAATGAATAGTAGATAGATCCCAAGCATTGCTAGGGAATAGTAGTTAGATCCTGAGTATTACTAGGGAATAGTAATTAAATCCTGAGCATTCATAGTGAATGGTAGTTAGATCCCAAATATTCCCATTGAATGGTAGTTAAATCCCAAGGATTCCTTTTGAATGGTAGATCCTGATTATGCCTTTTGAATGGTAGTTCCCAAGCATTCCAATTAAATGGTAGTTAGATCCTGAGCATTCCTAGTGTGAATGGTAGTGAGGTCACATTCCCATTGAATGGTAGTGAGATCACAAGCATTCCTTTTGAACATTAGATCCCGGGCATTCCTGTTGCATAGTAGTGAGATCTCGAGCATTCCTATTTAATTGTAGTTTGATCCTGAACATTCCTGGTGAATGGAAAGTTAGATCCTGAGTACTCCTAGTGAATGGTAGATCCTGGGCATCTTAGTGAAAGGTAGGGATATCCTGATTATAATTTTTGAATGGTAGAGATCCTTAGCAGTCTGGGTGAAACGGTAATGAGATCCCGAGTGTTCCTAGTGAATAGTAGTGAGATCCTGATCATTCTTTTTAAATGGTAGAGAGATCTTGACCATTCCTATTGAATTGTAATTAATTTCGAGCATTTGTAGGGAGTGGTAGTTGGATCCCGAACATTCCTTTTGAATGGTCGATCCCGAGCATTGCTAGTGAAAGTAAGTGATGACAAGCATTCCTATTGCATTGTATTGATATTAGAGCATTCCTTTTGAATGCTAGTGAGATCCCAAGTATTCCTAGGGAATGGCAGTGAGATCCCTAGCACTCTTAGTGAATGACAGATCCCTAACATTCCTTGTGAAGAGTAGATCCCGAGCATGTCTAGTGTGAATATTTATGAGTGAGATCCTGAGCATTCCTTTTGAATATTAGATCCCAATCCTTTTGAAAGGCGAGAACCTGAGCATTCCTAGTGAATGATCCGAGTGACATCCTGAGCATTACTAGTGAATGGTGGATCCTTAGCATTCTTAGTGAATGGTAGTTAGATCCCAAAGTTTCCTTTTGAATGGTATTTAGATCCCGAGCATTCCTAGTAAAAGGTAGGTGCCAAGCATTCCTAGTGAAAGGTAAATCCCGAGCATTCCCAGTGAATTGTAGATCCCGAGCATTACTAGTGAATAGTAGATCCTGAGTGTTCCTATTGAAAGGTAGATGCCGATCATTTCTAGTGCATGGTAGATCCCGAGCATTCCTAGTAAATTTAGATCCTAAGATTCTCAGTTAATGGTATATTATAAACTTTCCTTAGGAATACATGTATATATATGAATACATGTATATATATGAATACATGTATATATATGAATACATGTATATATATGAATACATGTATATATATGAATACATGTATATATATGAATACATGTATATATATGAATACATGTATATATATGAATACATGTATATATATGAATACATGTATATATATGAATACATGTATATATATGAATACATGTATATATATGAATACATGTATATATATGAATACATGTATATATATGAATACATGTATATATATGAATACATGTATATATATGAATACATGTATATATATGAATACATGTATATATATGAATAAATGTATATTTATTAATAAATGTATATTTATTAATAAATGTATATATATGAATACATGTATATATATGAATACATGTATATATATGAATACATGTATATATATGAATACATGTATATATATGAATAAATGTATATTTATTAATAAATGTATATATATGAATACATGTATATATATGAATACATGTATATATATGAATACATGTATATATATGAATACATGTATATATATGAATACATGTATATATATGAATACATGTATATATATGAATACATGTATATATATGAATACATGTATATATATGAATAAATGTATATTTATTAATAAATGTATATATATGAATACATGTATATATATGAATACATGTATATATATGAATACATGTATATATATGAATACATGTATATATATGAATAAATGTATATTTATTAATAAATGTATATATATGAATAAATGTATATTTATTAATAAATGTATATATATGAATACATGTATATATATGAATACATGTATATATATGAATACATGTATATATATGAATACATGTATATATATGAATAAATGTATATTTATTAATAAATGTATATATATGAATACATGTATATATATGAATAAATGTATATTTATTAATAAATGTATATATATGAATACATGTATATATATGAATAAATGTATATTTATTAATAAATGTATATATATGAATACATGTATATATATGAATACATGTATATATATGAATACATGTATATATATGAATACATGTATATATATGAATACATGTATATATATGAATACATGTATATATATGAATACATGTATATATATGAATACATGTATATATATGAATACATGTATATATATGAATACATGTATATATATGAATAAATGTATATTTATTAATAAATGTATATATATGAATACATGTATATATATGAATACATGTATATATATGAATACATGTATATATATGAATACATGTATATATATGAATACATGTATATATATGAATACATGTATATATATGAATACATGTATATATATGAATACATGTATATATATGAATACATGTATATATATGAATACATGTATATATATGAATACATGTATATATATGAATACATGTATATATATGAATACATGTATATATATGAATACATGTATATATATGAATACATGTATATATATGAATAAATGTATATTTATTAATAAATGTATATATATGAATAAATGTATATTTATTAATAAATGTATATATATGAATAAATGTATATTTATTAATAAATGTATATATATGAATACATGTATATATATGAATACATGTATATATATGAATACATGTATATATATGAATACATGTATATATATGAATACATGTATATATATGAATAAATGTATATTTATTAATAAATGTATATATATGAATACATGTATATATATGAATACATGTATATATATGAATACATGTATATATATGAATAAATGTATATTTATTAATAAATGTATATATATGAATAAATGTATATTTATTAATAAATGTATATTTATTAATAAATGTATATATATGAATACATGTATATATATGAATACATGTATATATATGAATACATGTATATATATGAATACATGTATATATATGAATACATGTATATATATGAATACATGTATATATATGAATAAATGTATATTTATTAATAAATGTATATATAAATTAATGTATAAATCTATATATATATAAATGAATAAATATATAAATCATTATATAAATATGAACAAATGTATAAATGTATATAGATGTGATTATATCAATATATATATATACATATATGAATAAATGTTTAAACTATATATATGAATAAATTTATAAATCTGTAAGTATATACATATATTTGTGTATTTACATATATTCCTATTACATAATTACATATATATGGATGTAAATATATGTACACAAATGTATATATATAACTATTTGTATTGGGGGTATGTATACACTATTTATTATAAGTATTATTACTATTACTCTCATGAACATTTTTAACAATAATGGTAATGTTATTGTTTTCGTTATTATTAGTATTACTATTGCCATTAGCACTGTTGTGTTACTAGTATTTCTATCATTACCGTTATTCTTGTATTCATTATAATTCCCATTATCATTATTTTTGTTATTGTTACCGTTATCATAATTTTTATTGATATTGTAGCTGGTATTGTTATAATTATTGGTAATGATACAATTACCAGCCTAATAAAGATTATTGTCTCTGTTTTATGACTACCCTTGAAAAAAAAGAAAATTTGCTCTCCAAACACACAGCAACGCACGCCGTTTTTTTTTTTTTTTTTTTCCCAAACACATGCGCACAGCAACGCACGCAAGTAAACACAAGCACACACAACACATAAAATCAAGCAAAGTGACATACAACTGTGCTAATTTTCTTTTTCAGTCACTTTCACTGGAGACTGCAATGCAAAGAATTTTCGGCAAAGTAGCAATGACACTTAAAAACATGTATTTGAAGAAAGATGAATAGATGCATAGATAAATAGTACATGCAGTAAACATGGCATTTCTACCTAAGTAGAAATGCCATGTTTGTGCATGTGTGTGTACGCACGCACACATTTCACCGAAGAACGTGAGGGCGGCACTTCCGCTGCACCGGCATCGGTGCTAATGAGCGTACACCTTAAACGTATAACGCACATGTCCATTCCCCTATTGGCAACTCCATGATCGAATCCAAAAAAAGAATAATACAAAAACAAAAAAAAAAAAAAAAAAATTATATGCACACATTAAAAAAAAAAAAAATACACACCAAACAAATATGGTTAATATATATACATATATAAGTAAATACAAATAAATATAGATAAATAGCACAAACAAAATCGGATATAAAAAAATGATAAGGGTTAAAAAAAAAAAAAAACCCTTAAGCAGTAAAAAACTAATCGACAGACGGAAATGCAAGAAGGTATTAAGAAATCACTGTTTATGGAAAATTTCCCACTAAGCATGTTTCAGACATACATATATCTTTATGCATATATATAAAATATATGTAATGATTCATATATATACACATGTTTATAGAAAAGGTTAACGAGAAAGGGAGAGGAAGGAGGGCGGGGAGAGACAGACACTAAAGGGAAAAACGAGTCAGTGGAACCGAAGGGGAAGGGAAGAAAAAGATCTGGGGAAAGTAGAAAGAAAAGTAGAGATAAAAAGAAAAAAAGAAGAAAGAGAAGGGGGAAGGAGAGGGAAACAAAGTTCAGAGACGTCACTCAAGGGCTGAGGACGAGAGAAAGGCAGCTCTCACCTTTCTCTCATCCTCCCCCCCCCCAATCCCTTGACCTTTGTTGTTGTGGGGGAGGCTTAGGTGGCGGAGACTGGGACCCAATGCTGTAGGACTCTCCAACCTTGGGACTCAGACCATGCAAAATTAGTTGAGTCGGGGGCTCTTTTTCCTCCTTTCTCGTTTCTATCCCTTCACCAACCCCACTTCCACTTCCAAAGGTGTGAGAGCCGCGCTGAAATGATGAAAGGCTAACTGTGCCAGTTCTGAACGGCCTGAGGGATAATGGGCACGGTATTTCCCTGCTTTAGATACCAAACCCTTACACCCCCTCAAGGGGACCCCGAGGGATGGACCGTTTCTCTTCCCAACATACTCCAGGCTTACTATGACCAACAATGAACATTTTATACCATTCTTAGGGACAACGAAGCTTACCCCTCCATCAAATAGCTCTATTCAAACTCGATTCCCTGACCCCAGGCTCTCCTTTGACTACGGCTCCGAACACTACAACTACTCCCTCCTCAATACCTTTTAGTACATTATCCAACCTAGTCAACACTCAACCCCCAGGAGACATTTCTACTCTCCCAACATGCTAATCTTCATCACCTATATCCCCACAACCTTCTCCAACTACCCCATCCTCCCTTATTACTACTTTACATCCTTATTGTTCACCTCTCCATGACACTACATCCCTCAACACTACTTCCTCTTTCACACATCTCCGTGCTTCTACTACCCCCATCTCTACAAAAAATATCAAATACTCTATTAAGCCCAGCCAAATGGGACCAATTTTTCGTGATCCCTCCCACAGCTCCCTACTTTGCCTACTTGTTTCTGGAGACTTTGACAGCACCTTTCTCTTCCAGCAATGTCTCTTTATACCCAACTCGACCGATCCCCTCTCGTCACAGTAACATCTGAAAGTATAGTCTTATCAAATCTAACTGATCTATATGGGAACCCCATCCAACCCTCAATACTTGCACCAGAACTGTTTCTATCTCTCCAGCAAATTGCCCTATCTATAACGAAAATTGGTAAGATTATGGAGAAGACTTGCTCGCCTATCTCACAAACAACGATGTGATTGGGAGGAATAGAGTAGCATTGTACTCATGAGATTGTAAGAACCCCAGTAACATTGCCAGAATTACTCTATAGACATGACCTTCCCTTTAATATTTACATTGGTGTATAGAATCCTTCCCTGTCCGTGCCAAAATTGTTGGTGTATAGGAAATCCTGGCAAACCTTGCCGTTCCACAGCCAGACGCCCTCTATGTGCCCAACCTGGCCATACTCGATCAAACTGCTCTGCACAGTCAAGCACATGGGCCAACTGTGGCATCCCCCCATAATGTATTTTATAGAGCTGCCCCACCTACAAATACAAGTGAGGTAGCAACTCTTAGATGCAGACTTGGACTCGCTCTACTTGTCGACGTGCTTCCTGTCTGGCTTCAAGTTTTTCTCTTACTTCCTACTCCAGTAATGTTGTTCACTCTGCCACTCCCCCTACCTCCAGGGCTCCTACACCCTCCCCTAAACCTATGCCTCCTCCATCTAACTTCCACTCTTCTACCTCCTACCTTCCCCAGTCAAATTCTTTCGCCATCCTAAATCCAAACACTCCAATCTCTACTACAGCCTCAACATCCCCTCTTCCTCCCTGCACTACCTGCAGCAGGCTAAACGTTCCACCCCCTCTTCCCCTACCACACAATCACCTTTACCTTCTTTAACCCCTACTCTTCAGACACCAGTCTTCTCTTCTCCCCTCACAAGAAAACTTTTGTCTGGCAAAACTCGCCAACCAACTCTATTACAGAAACTCTTGAAGATATTCAAAACTACTTGAGTCCCAAACTAACACTGAAACCTCTCATCCACTCCCACTCCCTCCACACTCAAAGTGACTGCCGATATCCATCCTACTCTTATCCCCCCTACACCCTATCCTCCTACCCCCTCCCAACACTGCCCATCCCCCCCAACTCCAGCTCCACCTATATTAACCCTCCATCCATCCCCTCTATCCTTTCCACTCCCTCCTAGATACACACGTAAATCCCTTATATCACAACTATTCCCTTCCCCAGACCCTCCACTTCCTAATACCCCTCCTGATGCAACACCTCCCTCCTCTCGTTCCTTATCCCACCCTCTAGATCCTTCCCCTTCGAATTCTCCGTATTATCACTCATAAATCAACAAAAGTATGACTATCCTTCATTGGAATATTCAGTTTTCGTTCTCACAAACCCGAGCTTTGTCATGTCCTTTCCTCTTATAACCCATTCATTGTATTCCTTCAAGAGACTTCTTACACATCCTATACAAATTCCCAATTACCATTTTGTCTCTTCCCCACACTCCCTTTGTCTCGTCTATACTTATCAATCAGAAAACACCTTGTCATACCTCCCTTTAAAACCACTGTCCCTTCCACAATTATTCGCATCTTTCTTCGATGCTGGATCACAGTGATTTCAGTCTACTCCCCTTCCCACTCCATTGACTTTGTTGCTTTTGAAAATCTAATTTCCCAACTCCAAACTTTTCCACATGGTGTTTTTAACTGCTGCCACACTATTTGGGGTGATTCTATAACCAACTCCTGTGGCCGATCCCTAGAGTGCTTCCTTTCCACAGCTGAAATTCTGAATTCAGATTGCCCCACACACTTTGATACACGCACGCAATCTTTTTCATGCATTGACCTCTATGCTCCCCTTCTCTTCATTTAGATTAGCATTGGTCAGTTCTAGACCACTTTTTCTTTAGTAACCACATACCAGTTCTCCTTTCTCCTACTTCAAATGTACCACTTCCTAACTCCCCATGCTGGTGCTTTGATAGAGCCGACTGGTGTACTTTCACTTCACTGCTATTCATATCCCTCCATCCTCCCTCTCATCCATTTCAAATATGATTCAATGTTTCACAATTACAGTCCTAAGAGCCGACAATACAGCAATTCCTCGAACCTCAAGACCATATCCAAAGGCCAAATCTCATTGCAGACTGAAGAAATTGGCAATCATCAGTATTTTCTTGGGCCACAAACCATGGCTTCCGCTTTTCTACCTCCAAATATTTCTCCATTTTCTCTCGCACACGTGTAGGTCCTCAACCTCCACTCTTCTTATATGGCACTCTGCTTCAATATCGTTCCTCTGGCAAATTCCTAGGCGTTATTTTTGACTCCAAACTGTCCTGGCGAGACCATATCCTTTACATTAAAGAAAAAGCTCGCCGCCGTCTCCGAATCTTACAAACTCTATCCCATATAACCTGGGGCTCAGAACGCTAAACTTTCCATCTTCATGTTACCTTGATCATCCCCATTCTCGATTATGGATGCCATATCTACTCCTCTACCTCAACTTCTCTCCTTGCCCATCTTCTTACAATCCATCACTGTGGTCTTTGCTTAGCCCTAGGAGCCTTCCGCATCTCTCCAGTTGAGAGCCTGTACACTGAATCAGGCATACCATCTCTCAACACTGTATCCTTCTCTCTCTCCAATGTTATGCTCAATTCCACCAACTTCCCCGCTCTAAACAAACACACCCTCCTCTCCCATTCCCCTTTTTACCCATATTCAACCTCTCACGTTCTCTGTCCATTCTGTCCCTCCAAGGCTTATACCTTATCCCCATATTTGTTCCTCTGTTTTCCCTGACCAACCAAAATCAAATATTCCTGCTGTCCTTCTCATTCCTTTCCTTGACCATTGTCTCCATTCATTCCTCCAGTATTCATGTTTACTCTGATGGCTCCAAATCCACCTCCGGTGATGGTTTTGCAGTAACTTTCCCAACTCGTACTTTCAAATACCCCTTCCCTCTTGAATCCAGTGTCCTTACTACAGAACTGTATGCACTCTTTTTTGCCTTGAAAAACATATACTCACTCCCCTCTTCCTCTTTCACACTTTTTACTGACTCCTGTAACTCACTAACTCAAAGTCAGTACACTCGACTAACCCCCTTCTTTGTAAGATCCAGAACTGGTGGTTCTACCTGTCTATACATCATAAAATCAAATTTTGCATGGTTCCCAGCCATGTTGGAATCCCCGGCAATGAACAGGCAGATATATATGTATATATATAACATAAAAACAAACATATAAATATTCAAATGTATGTGTATATATGTGTGTACATCTGCTTGTGTCTATGGTTATATATAAACATGTATATGTGTATATACATATATAAATTAATATGTATTTACACAAACATCCATATTAGCATTTACAGCCACACAAATATATACCTGTATCTGAATACGTATATATATTCATATATATAAAAATGTGTATATATCTATATATAGCTAGTGAGAGAGAGAGATATATGTATATATACATATACAGAG
The DNA here is from genome assembly GCF_019202785.1 of Penaeus chinensis. NCBI lineage: Eukaryota > Metazoa > Arthropoda > Malacostraca > Decapoda > Penaeidae > Penaeus > Penaeus chinensis. The sequence goes on along the minus strand of NC_061826.1, from coordinate 28,142,576 downwards.
AGAAAGATGAAAGAGTGAAAGAGAAAGATACAAAGAAAAATAGGGGAAGGGGGGGGGTGGGAGAATCGCCTTTCTCTCTTCCTCAGACTTTGTGGGTCTCTTCCTCTCTCTTTCTATGTCTCCTGTCTTTCTGTCTTTGTCTCTTTCTCTCTGCCTCTATTTCTATCCTTTTCTCCAAATATATGTATAAATACATATATCTATATTTGTATGCTTAAATATACTTATATTGGTATACATATATGTTTTTATATGGATATATATGTGTATTTTTATATGGATATGTATGCATATACATGCATACATTGTTATATATTTATGTATATCTTATGTATATACACATATTTACATACATATATATGTATGTATATATAAACACAAACAGATACACATATTTATACACATAGTATATTTATATATACACATCTATTTATACATATACTTATAGACATCTCTTTATCTCTCTATATAGATATATATGAATTCGCCGCCGTAGGATAAGTGGCAGCGTGGTTGATTAGGAAGGGCATTCAATCAGGGAGGGGTTGTACTGCCAAATTACGTCTCGACAATAAATTTGGATATTTCTAGATCCAACAGTGTAATGAATGGTTGTTCAACAAATAAATATGCATATATGTACATGTATATGTATATACATACATATAGAGTACACATGCATATAAAAATATGTAGATGAATATATTTATATATATATTAATATATACAGTATACATTAATGTGTATAAACAATTGTGTGATAATATGTACACAAAGATGAAAAGGAAAACAGCCTCGGTAAGAAATTAATATGAATCGTAACGTTTCGAACTCTTCATGTGTTTATATATACATATATGTAAACTTACATGTATATGTATGAGTATATACATGTATAAATTAATATACATGTATACCATAAATATGTTTATATACATATACATATGTATACACATATCCATATAAATGTATTTATGCACAAATATATCATAAACATATATATATTTACACATACATTTATATATATATATATATATATATATATATATATATATATATATATTCATCTATACAAATATAAAGTACATATATATATAATATATACATATATATATACATATTTATATATATATATATATATATATATAATATACATATATATATACATATATATATATATATATATATATATATATATACACATCTATATATATATCAAATGTGCATATATACATATATATATATATATATATATATATATATACACATACACATCTATATATATATATATATATATATATATATATATATATATATATCAAATGTGTCGCGTTTCCCTTGTCCTCAGTTCTTGTGGATCGATCTCTCCTCTCTTTCTCTCACTCTTTATGTCTCTCACAAGGTCTTAAGTACTTGTTACCACTGCTGTAAACCAATTTGTCAGGGCTGTGTTGGTTAAACGCACGGTCCGTTTGTATGTACATATGTAGATATATTGTATATGTATTTACATTTATACTTATAAATGTATGTATGTATATATATATACACATTCACATATACTTTATATATATACATATATGTATATATACACACGCATATATATATATATATATATATATATATATATATATATATATATATATTGTATATATATTTACATTTAAATTTATATATATAAAATAAGCATTTATTTATGCAATGCATGCTCAATATACACATATGTAAATACATATATGTATATGTATATATACTGCATACACATACATATGTGTGCAGTATACTTTACACATACATATATATGTATATGTATATATATGTATATCATAATATATGTATAAATACATGTACATACACACTATATATATTTATATATATATGTTACGATTCATATTAATTTCTTACCGAGGCTGTTTTCCTTTTCATCTTTGTGTACATACTATCACACAATTGTTTATACACATTAATGTATACTGTATATATTAATATATATATAAATATATTCATCTACATATTTTTATATGCATGTGTACTCTATATGTATGTATATACATATACATGTACATATATGCATATCATAATATATGTATATCATAATATATGTATAAATACATGTACATACACACTATATATATTTATATATATATATGTATGTATATATATTACAAACACAGTAACGTATACACAAAAAGGAAAAGGAAAACAACCACAGTAAGAAGTGAATATGAATCGTAACGTTTCGAACACTTCACGAGTTCCTCTTCAGACGAATAATATTTTTATGAATTAGGTGAACATATTGGTAGAACATAAATAGCCAGTAAGTGTATTAATATCTATTTTTAGAAACGAAATAAGCTATTTGATATTTCGTTTTTTTTTTTTTTTTTTTTTTTTCCAATAACTGGTTGTAAAAGGTGCAGTATTAATTATCGTCTTTTTTATGGAATATTTTTCAAATGTGACTTCTTTGAATTGTTAATCAAAATGGCAACACCTATGGAGGTAAGGCGGCATTCCGCCTTTACTTGAACAGATCAATGATATTTACATATTGAATTTAGAAAACGCCTCATGCTTCAAAGCTCTATGCATGGCAGCTAAATTAAATAGAAATCTGCAAATTCGCTATGAAGTTAGCAAATGCTCGAAGCAACACCATCTAGTAGCAGCTGATCGAATTAATGAAGTGAGACTTTTCTTTAAACCGAAACAAAACACTTTCAGTAAACAGGAAACACTACGTTATATTCTTCTTTATAGAACATCACATGAACGCAAAACCGCAGTATGAATATGGAGAATATAAAGTCGCTTTATCATAGTGTGTGCATGTGTTTACATATGCGCGCGCGCGTGTGTGTGATTCATTTGTTCATCACGAATGCACTTTATCTTGTGCTAAATTCTGATAATGGTTTTCTCTCTCAGTATTCCATAAGCCATGGCGTTTGTATGGAGACGCATCCACATTCTTACAGCTGAGCAAGTAAATTTACGTTAGCTTGTTTCACCTCAAGTTGGGGGGTTTGACGGAAGGGCAATAATTATATCATCCTTTGTCAATCCATTGCATGTTTACCTTCATTACAAAGTCAAAGTTCATATATTCTGTTATGATTACGAAAGTATATATATTTTTTTATATATGAAATGTATTGGATATCGTTGGCTTTAAAGGGTAATTTTTTATACACGATTTCTTGGAATTATTTGATTACTGAAATGGAGACACCTATGGAAGTGGGCCGGCGTTTTAGCTCCACAAATGATTATAGCTGCACATTCTTTACACATAAACTCTGCTTTCTATAAACAGCTACGTATGGCAGCTGTAAGAAATAGAATATGCAAATTCGGCGAGAGCTTTGCAACTACTCGTAACTTAACTATCTAGAAGCAGCTAATTGAACAAATAAAGTGAGTTTATTATCTTTTCGTCAGATCCAAACACTAATGGAGGTTATACCATTTTTTCTTCTAAATCAAAGACCAACTGTACGCAAAATCACAGGAATACGGTGAATTTATAAGGGTTCTATTATTGTGAGCATGTATGCGTGTTGAGAAATTAGAGACGCTGACCATTTTTAATGCGCCTGTACGCCATTTTCGTTATTTGAGCACTAGTATGCGTAGTGATTTAGAATTATAGTTTTGCATTTCAAACTTTCTGAGCCACGTTTAGCGAAAAATAACATGTATTTGTTTATTGAAATGGTAGAACTATTTTTTAAAGATATTTAGTTATCGTTTTACTTTAAAGAAGAACAGTAATATGTAGAAAAAAATGCAAATATTTGGGAAAATCGTACTGGCTGGAACCATTCATTTTTATTAAAACCTTGTCCAACTACCGTTATTTTTTACAACTCTTAGTCTCTCCGGACGGAGGCGACATGCTTATTACATACAAGTTCCGATTTCCTGCGTAGTACTTTCCATTCCCTCTTTGCATGTTCTATTAACTTTTGCGAGGTTCTTCCATTTGCCGTTTCCCAGATATTGACTATATTTGCCCGGACGTTTTCGATTGGGTTAAGTCAAATTCCTTGCTTGGCCAGGGTAGGACCTCGAGGTGGTTTTAGTCACGAAACCATCTCGTGTCTGCCCTCGACGTGTGTATTGGGCAGTTATCCTGCATGAATACGATCGTTTCTGGGAAAAGCAAGGCATATAGAGTGATCTCCTCCATATATCATAATACAATAGAGAAATTAAAGAGGTTAAAATGTAATTTGCACACCTCATGCTATCTCTCTTCCAGCACTGGAGCTTTCCGTGCGCGGTGGAACAAAATATTTTTTCATCACTCCAGATTACCCATGCCCAGTAATCCGGATCATTGTCTACATACTGCTGGGCGAATTGGAGGCGACCTTGGCGATGACGTTCGGTCAACCTCTCTCTGATGGCTGGTGTTCGGTGATTAATACCATCTGCATGCAATATTTTTCTCATCGTTCGACTTGTTACTGGGAGCTACAGTTCTTGTACTTTGACTGCATCGGTGAAGGTGTTCGACTCCACCATCTCCCTGATCTGAGCGCATCTTGATCTTCGGTTGCCTTTCGTGGAGCATCGGAACGAGGGGCGATCGTTCGAGGTGCCCTCTCCCTCCCACCTCTTTATCCACCTGTAAATTAAGACCCAGCTCCTGGAAATCTCACTAGGAGAGAGACCACTTTCATCCCAATGATACGACCACGATCGCAATTCTAGTTTGCCTGCGTTCATCTTCAAGAGTGTCAGCTAAGCCTTTCACAGGCAACCTCGGTTTCACCTCGGATTTCCCATACTTCATAATGGCTTCATACTGTCGAATAATACATCTTTTTTTATTATTTATTTAACATATACGTGGGTTAAGAGCGAGATAGATATTCAGGAATTTGAGGGTATTCACTATCATAAAGATTATGAAATCAAATATATATATATGTATATATAATAGTTGTTTTTTCTTTCTTTAAATAACCCAATTAGTAGTTCAGGGTTAATAAACAAGCGTTTAGCTTACTGCATGCTCCGGACATTTCGTATGGATGAAAATAATTATTACATAAACTTATAAAGGGAATGTATAAAAAACCTTAACTTTGTAAAGAATAAATAAGACATATAATATACATATACATATACATACATATATATATATATATATATATACATATATACACATATACATATATATGTGTATATGAATATGTATGTACAGTTTATAGACGTGAACTGACAAGCAAGAAAATGAGAAATACGAATGTGTCAGACAAATGTAGAGAATGGAATACAACGGCTAATAGACCATGCAAAGAGAAATGTAATATATGTAATATTACACAGGATACATATGATACATATATTTTTGTAACTCATCAAGTATATACTTGTGCACACACGCATACGCACACACGCACACGCACACGCACACACACACACACACACACACGCACACACACGCATGCACAATGCACACACACACGCATGCACACACGCACACACACACACACACACACACGCATGCGCACACACACACATACACACACGCGGGTACGCGCACGCACGCGCGCACACGCACACACATAAGCGTCTTTATATTCTTCATACCCATACTGCGGTTTTGCGTTCATGTAATGTTCTATAATGGAGAATATAAAGTAGTATGTTTTTTTATTCAAAAGTGTTTTGTTTTGGTGAAAAGAAAATCTCACTTCATTAGTTCGATCAGCTGCTACTAGATGGTGCAGCTTCGAGAAGCACTTGCTAACTTCTCAGCGAATTTGCAGATTTCTATTTAATTTAGCTGCCATGCATAGAGGTTTGATGTATGAGGCGTTTTCTATATTCAATATGCAAATATCATTGTTTTGGTCAAGTAAAGGCGGAGGCCGCCTTACTGCCATTTCGATAAACAATTGAAAAATATTCCATAAAAAGACGATAATTGATACTACACATTTTTCAACCAGTTATTAAAAAAAAAAAAAAAAAAAAAAAAAAAATTGCAGATACCATTGTTAATTGTTCTGTTCAAATAGAGGCGGAATGCTTCCTTACCTCCACAGGTGAAACCATTTCAATAAACAATTCAAAGAATTCATATTTGAAAAACGTTCTATACATAGCCAACGATAATTAATACTGCACGTTTTGCAATCATTTATTTGAAGAAAACAAAAATATATATATATCAAACAGCTTATTTCGTTTCCAAAAATAAATATTAATACACTTACTGGCTA
>NC_061826.1:28118834-28131334 GCF_019202785.1 Penaeus chinensis | reverse complement strand
TTGCGAAACAGCCTCCCACGGGACGCGAGCGTAATGGCCGTCAAACACGGTCACTGCAGCGCTCGCTTCAGTAAATTATGCATCAGGGTACGACGCGTATCAGGTACTCGCTGCGCTGTGTGCTCGCGACATGCTTGGGGTACTGTTTGGTTCTAGGAAGCTAGGTATGACTTGTTGATTCTTGCTTTAGTAGCACTCAGTGGAGTACATGGGTCGGTGCCAGAATGAGCGCTGGTGTATACATAATGTCTGCCTATTTTGATATAGTGTGAATTGTCTAAGTATTAATGTAAACAAATAAATGAACACACACACACACACACACACACACACACATATATATATACATATACACACACACACACATGCACACACACACACACACACACACACACAGACACACACACACACATATATATATATATGCACATATATACATATACATATACATATATATGAAAATATATGTATATCTATCTATAAATTTATCTGTCGAATCTATCTGTCTATATTTATTTGTGTGTGTGTGTGTGTGTGTGTGTGTGAGTGTGTATGTGTATGTGTGTGTGTATGTGAGTGCGTGTGTATATATATGTATGTATATAAACATATATATGTATATACTTATATATGTATATAAATATAAACACACACACACACATCTATACAAATATACATACACACTCCTTTTAGTGGGTCGTGTGGTATGGTTAGTTTAGCACTAGCCTTCCGGTTTCACACCCGTAGGTAGAGTCACTGCCTGGGCGAAAGAATGTAAGGAGCAAGCTGTTGCCCATGCAGCAGGCTCCCGCTCTCCGCGCAGCTGACGGATCCAAAGGAACGGCAAAGACCGTTACGGTTTGGCACAAGCGGCGTCGCAGGAGTTGCCAGAACGAGGTCACAAGCGACAACGAACTGCCTCAAGGAATCCGTCTACGGATTTTTCCTTAGAGTTGGCTCTCGAAGCATTTTTCCTCTTATAGATGCCACAAGGCAGTGAATTGACCATGCACGGACTGAACTACAAGGCAGCAGTTGTTTTGTATAGGGTGAACTCCCTCGGCTTTTGACCATACACAGGCTTAACTACAATGCAACAGTTGGGCACCACTATCGTATCTACATAAGACTAACCCAATATTTGCAAATCCATGTGTGATCCTATGCGCAAGCATGCATGTTCGTGTTTGAATGCACACACGCATGGATAGATAGATGGACAGATATATATATATACATATATATATATATATATATATATATATATATATATATATACACACACACATACGTATGTATATATATATATAACCATATCTATCTATATATATTATTATATATATAATTCAGTCCGTGCATTGTAACAGCGTAAGGGATGCCTTGTAGCATTTATAAAATGAAAAGGCTTCGCTGGAGTCTTGCAAATCCTGCGACGCCGTTGGTGCCAAACCGTATTGGTGTTTGCTGTTTCTATGGATCCATCAGTTGCGTGGAGAATGTATATATATATATATATATATATATATATATATATATATATATATATATATATATATATATATATATATATATATATATATATATATATATATATATATATATATATATATATATGTGTGTGTATATGCATACATATAAACATATATATGTGTATATATAGACAGAAAGATTGATATAGATATAGATATAAATGTATATGTATATATGTTTAGTATGTATAAGTATAATATATATATGTATGCATATATATATATATATATATATATATATATATATATATATATATATACATATATGAGGTGACTCCGACCCCGATTTGCGGCCGGGGGTTCCTGATCCCTGGCTCGGCATCCTGACCAGGGGCTTACCTGATCAGGACGTCGAGCCTGGTATGACGGGTGCAGGGCAATGCCCTCCCAGGGAATCCTGCACCCTGATGTTACTTGTTGGGGGGGTTGGCACTCCCGGCCCCCACTCTTCCTCCTAGGGAGGCATGTCTGGTTGTGCCGAGGCATCGCCCGGCCGGAGGCCCACAAATGGGGTCAATCTGCGGCGAGCGTGCCGTGTAGCGGCCTGGAACATCCTCAGTTTCTCGGAGGATGATCGACTGCCTTTCTTGTCGGGGGAGCTAGGGAGGCTCGGGATTGCCATCGCTGCACTCTCTGAGGTGCGACGGCCTGGTAATGGTGAGACCAGTAGTGGGGGTTATACCTACTACTTGTCTGGCTGTAACAATGGTGCGTGCCTTAGGGGAGTTGCGGTGGCTGTATCTGATCGTTCCTCAGCCAAGAAGGTTACCCCTGTTGACGAGCACATTCTGCTTGTGAGAATGAAGCACACTTTGGGCTTCATATCTCTAGTGGCAGTTTACGCTCCTACTGAGGGAAGTGGGCCTGAAGAGAAGGAGATGTTCTTCACCAAACTTGACTCTATAGTGGATCAATGTCCCCGGGGGGACACCCTCATGGTCTTGGGGGACTTCAATGCGGTCACTGGAACTGACAGGGAAGGATACGAGCTATGCATTGATCCCTATGGCTCTGGTACTAGGAACACCAATAGCTCATACCTCTTAGACTTCGCAAGATCTAGGAGGCTGAGGATTGCGGGCTTGTGGTACCAGAGACGAGATCTACACCGTTGGTCTTGGTACTCCAATACCGGCATTGTAGCTAAAGAGATCGACCATATTCTTGTAGATACTCGCTGGAGGATCCTTCAGAACTGTAGAGTTTTTAGGAGTGCTGAGTTCTTTACTACCGACCACAGACTTGTTGTTGCAACACTAAGGCTCCACCTCAGATCTAGACGCATCCCGAGATCTCACCAGCAGGTGTTCCATCTCGAGAGGCTCAAGAGTGAGGAGGTGGCTCAGGAGTATGGAGTGGCACTCTCAAATCGGTTTGAAGTGCTTGGCACTCTACATGACCCTGCTGAACTGTGGGATACCTTTAAGCAGGAAACTCTGTCAGCTGCCGAGGAGTGCCTTGGGGTCCGACCTCGGCATAGGAGATGTGTAGTCTCGGACGAGACACTGAACACTATGGAGATGAGTCGTGCTGCCAGACTGGATGGGAACCATGTCTTGCACAGGGAACTGTCTCGCTCTGCTAGGCCCTCTTTGAGAATGGACCAAGAGAGGTATATTAGGGGCATCGTGGAAGAGTTGGAAAGTCGTTTTGCCCAAAATGACCTTCGACCTTGCTTTCCAAGCCCTGAGGGAACTCCGGTCAAAGTCCATCTCTCAATTGGGCTCGGTGAGGGCAGAGGATGGTTGCACTGTGTCAGAGCCGGGTGAGTATAGGGCCCGCTGGGCTGAGTACTTTGAGCAACTGTAAAGGGTTGATCCCCCTGTCTTCACAACTCCTGTTGGCTGGTACACAGCCACTAGTGGCTGATCCAGCAATCAGTGAGGAACCACCTTCCATCGAAGAGGTGAGAAGGGCGGTTTCTAGGCTGAAGAGCGGAAAGGCTGCTGGTGTCTGTGGGAATGCTGCGGAGTTGTTGAAGGTGGGTGGAGAAGCCATGATCTGTAGTTTGCATGCAGTCCTGTCTGCCGTTTGGCAGACTGGTACCATTCCTCCTGACTGGAAAAGGGGCTTGGTCATTCCTATCTGGAAAGGGAAAGGGGACCAAAAGGACTGTGGCAACTACAGAGGTATTACATTGCTCAGCGTACCAGGCAAGGTCCTCGCTCATCTGCTTTTGGCATGAGTGCGCGACCACTTATTACGAGTACAGAGACTTGAGCAGTCTGGTTTTACAGCCAAGAAGTAAACTATGGACCGCGTCTTAGCACTTCGTGTCCTTGTGGAACGCCGACTTGCGTTTCAACAATGTATGTTTGCAGCTTATGTTGATCTCAAGAAGGCTTTCGACTCATTGCACCGGGAGAGTCTCTGGACCTTACTGGGTCTCCGTGGGATCCCCCCCTGGGATTATCGGTTTGCTGTCTGGCCTGTATACAGATACCGAGAGTGCTGTCAAGTTTGGGGAAGGCATCTCTGTCTTTTTCCCGGTGTCTGCCGGGGTGAGACAGGGATGTGTCCTGGCCCCAATTTGGCCGTGCCGTGAACCGTAGTTCCTGTGGGGCATCAAATGGTAATTTCAAGGTCACAGACCTTGACTTTGCCGATGATGCAGTGATTATAGCAGAGACATTGGAGGTCCTGGAAGTAGCTCTCGAGGCGCTGCATGAGGAGGTGAAGCCATTGGGACTTGCAGTCAACTGGACCAAGACCAAGGTTCAGGAATTTGGGGACTTTTTGGATGTCGATGTTCAGTCTGTGTATGCCTGTGGCGAGAACATTGAGGTCTTGGATAGCTTCACTTATCTTGGTAGTGTAGTGCAGAGCGACGGAGGTTCCGGCCGGGAAGTCACTCGAGGACTCACTCAATAGGAGTATTTGGCGCTGTCGGTATTTGACTAGGAGAACTAGTCAAATACCAAAAAGCACTGGTGATCCCGGTCTTACTCTATGAGTGTGAGACCTGGACACTGAACAGTGCTCTGAAGGCTCTTCTTGACTCCTTTAGTACTAAGTGTCTTTGCAGAATCATGGGGTATACCTGGAGGGACCATGTGTCCAATCAGAGGATACTCCATGCGACTGATTCAAGACCTATTACCAGTCTGATACGAGAGCGCCAACTTCAGCTATATGGGCATGTGGCTCGTTTTCCTGAGGAAGATCCGGCTCCTAGGGTCATCTCCGAGAGGGTTGACCCAGGCTGGAGAAGGCCAAGGGGAAGGCCACGGAACTCTTGGCTGAAGCAAGTCGATCAGAACTGCCAAGATGTGCTGGGAGTGGGAAAGAATGCTGCATGGAGGCTTGCTCAGAGGGACCCCAGGAGGTGGAGGCAAAGGTTGGGCGCGGCAAAGCGCAGCCATGCGTATGCCCCTTTATGATGATGATGATATGTATGCATATATATATGTATGCATAAATATATATTATATATATATTATCAGCCATTCATTCCACTGCAGGACATAGGCCACTCTCAATTCACTATTGAAAGGTTATATAGCATTGTCACTCTTGCCTGATTGGATGCCCTTCCAAATCAACCGCGGTTCGGTGTGCTAACACTTGGGCCACGGCGGTGATTTCCCCTACGACACACACACACACACACACACGTTTGACTTCTTAAGGCGATATGTCGAGCCAGCAGTCATAGCGCAGTCATATATACATATATGTATATATATATATTTATATATATATATATATATATATATATATATATATATATATATATATATATGCATATATATATGCAGATATATATGCATATATATATATATATATATATATATATATATATATATATATATATATGCAGATATATATGCATATATATATATATATATATATATATATATATATATATATATATTTATATATTTATATATATATATGCCGCGTTATGACTGGAAGAGAAATGGACAATGAAAGCAAAGTTCCTAAGGTATGCAAGAGTTCGTTTCATTATTCGATTGAAGAAAAGCTATGTAGAAGACGTCAGTAAATGGTTTAAATGCCACATTTATGTATGGGAATCTGTGCAAGCGTGCGTCATAAACTATTTTCGAATAGATCAACATTAGAATAAACGTACACACACACACACACACACACACACACACACACACACACACACACACACACACACACACATACACACACACACACACACACACACACTGGCAGCTTAGGAATGTCCCCGTAACAATAACAAGCCATTCAACGTAAGTTTGCTATTGTCTGAGAATGTTTAATTAACCTTTAAAGTCCGGGGCGGTTAGCGCTCACACTCAAACTCCAGGTCCTACAACTTGCCTTTGATCATTCAAAGTTTAGACTTTAAGATCCTTTAAGCCTCGCGAGTTTACGGGCCACATTCTCAATCTCCGCCGGAGGGTACACGTGGACGGCGCCGGACCGCGGGAGGGAGGCGGCTCCTGCGAGGGAAGATGCTCCATGTATGGCATCGTCCGGCGTGCTCACTTACTCACATTAAACGTGGATTTTTTAATTCCAGAAATGATCTACTTGAAAACAGTGCTTTGCTGGGTCCATGGCTCCTAAAGGAAAGGTTAGAATTCGTTACTATATTGGTTTGGATGCACTGATTACCTTATATACTATTATGATTTATTCACTCATTTACATGCAACAATTATGATTGGATATATTTATGTGTACACAGATATCTGAAGACGAAAAAAAAGGAAAAGAATATAAGAATGATAAAATAAATATGAATATGACTATCCATCACTTTGGGAGATCAACAAGGGATGAGCAAAATTAAAAAAACTATTATGTAAGACATTTATTACAAAAAAAAAGAAAAAAAAGAAAACGGGAATTAAATAACAGTGGAATAGAGAAGACCATGAAATGAAAAGAATAAAGAAGAACTGGACGAGAAATATATTGAAGAATGGTCTAGCTCTTCTTTGCAACTTGATCCTTCGCCTTAGAGACCCAACTTAAATAATTCCATTGTTATATAAGAAGGTCATCCCACCCATTGTGCTTTAAGCTGCGTCGAAGCAGGAAATGAATCTCCTTGACTTTATCGCTCCCCTTCTCGAGACTCGGCGACTTTCCGTGCCACTGGAGAGTAATGTTTTCGTGCACGTTTATCCTTGCAATTGTAAAGGTGTTATGCGTGTAGGAAATAGCACACATACTTATTTATACATGTCTATATATCCATGTGTTTGGTGATCTCTCCTTTTTTTCTTATTCTCCGCCCCCCCTCTCTCTCTCTCTCTCTCTCTCTCTCTCTCTCTCAGGCTCTGTCTGTCTGTCTGTATGTCTGTTTGTTTGTTTGTCTGTCTGTCTGTCTGTCTGTTTGTCTGTCAGTCTGTCTGTCTCTCTGTCTCTCTCTCTCTCTCTCTCTCTCTCTCTCTCTCTCTCTCTCTCTCTATCTCTCTCTCTCTCTCTCTCTCTATCTCTCTCTCTCAGGCTCTGTCTGTCTGTCTGTCGGTCAGTCTGTCTGTCTGTCTGTCTGCCTGTCTGTCTGTCTGTCTGTCTGTCTGTCTGTCTCTCTCTCTCTCTCCCTCCCCCCTTCCATCTTTTTTTTTTTTTTTTTTCTTTTACTGTTTTATTTCCAGACACTGTTAAGTGTTATAGAGCAGTCTAGAAAAGGCTAGAGAACACCGAATAACACGTCTGAGAACATTACCCTACGAGTTGCCGAGTTCGTAGTTTTTGGAGTGAACGCATCTTTCTTTCATTTAGGTACATAAGAAAATACATTGACATATATTGAACAGATCCACAAATTTTCATGTTATAGTTCGTTCCTCCCTTAAACCTTTAGTTAAAGCTGATGTTATAATGTTTTCAGTGGGGAGAAAACTCCAGTATACCTTTTGGTAAATCGTTTAGTACAAAACCTGGTATCATTGTTTTAATTTTATTTGACTATTTATATTTGTCAATTTGCCAATATCATCTGTGACGAAGCAATCCGAGAGTTCTTTAAGAGTCTCAGCTCCATTTTCACTCACAAAAAATTGCTTGTAAATCATACGTTGAATTCATAACTGAGAGCGTTAAATACCCTATATTTTTTTTTTTTTAACACAACGAGTCAGTCACCTACATTCAGGATCGGATTAACAGTTATAGGGTCTCTAGGGCTGAGCGGCTTGCGGAGGCTCCCTAAAACAGTAACTTTTTACTACATATTAGCATTCGAAAATTACATTACCCCCACCCCCCACCCCCCCACCATTCCCGCTAATCCGAGACTGCCTTCATCTGCATATTTACAGAATCATCATTAGTTGGTACAATGAAATGTGCAGCAAATTAGTTTTTTTTTTCTGCTTTTCATTTGATTTGAAATTTGTGCGCATTTGCACTGAACTTTGTTCTTAGATCAGTGATTAAAAATGCGTATTTCTAAATACCGGTTAAGGCCATATCCTAATCAGTTTTTTAACATGTTGAGAACTAGCTTATCCTTTCCTTGCATTCGAATGTGTAACTTTGAGATGAAAGTAGACGTCGGTGACCTGTCCGGAATCAAACAAGCGGTCCTTGCCAGTAAATTAGGGAACAGGCTCTCTGTTTTGTCACGCCAGTGAATGCTGAAAAAATTATCACATTCCCATACCTTATATATATCACAACTAAAGGGTGTTGGAATTCTGTGGCGAAGTCCTCGCAAATACTAAATAATTCACAGTTTTCAATTTCCTTACGTTTAGGAAGCTAGTTAATTATCATATACACACATTTGGCTGTTGTATATTGCAATGGTCCTGCACTACCTTCATTTTTTCATAATTTATGTTGCCAAGCAGATTTATTATGCAATAAAATCCTTCTCTCCAATTTATCCCGTAGCTTATCTGAACTAACTGTAATTGGGAATTAGCACCTGTGCACAAACTATGAATATGGCCAGAAAGTTTCTACAGTCAGAAATAAAATAATTACATTAATAATAGATTAAACTTCATGGATAAGCAAAATACCGTATGTATTTTTAGTTTTACATAACGTGTTGAAATCGTAGTAACTCTAGTTCTCTTTCCTGCATCGTGTCGATTGGGAGCATCATATCTCTTACGAACACTACCGAAGAAAACTGTCAAGTGAGTGCACGGTAAATCCGTCACTTTTGGATGTAAGAAAAACAATCTGATCATACTATTAATGGAGATTATTCGTCTAATGCGTCTACACGTTTCCACGCTATGTTTGCCACGCTATATTAGCAACTACCGCCTTCTACTGCTTTCACTTTGGGTTCGCCGAGTATCGCGTCGACGTCGACTGCGAAGAGTTGTTAGGTTAATTAGAAATTAATATCATCTTTATTATCATTTACAAAGATAATAATGGTAGTAATAAAAGGAAATATTGCCAAATAAATATATAATAGGATAATTATGATAATAATAAACATTGTTGCTACTACTACTACTGACAAGGATGATATGATAATTATAATCGTAATGATAACAGAAAAAGACTCCAGAGACCAACGCTTTCGTAAACAGCAGGTGACACAGTCATCATCATGCTCGCATTACAAGCATTATCAAGGAAACCAAGATATAACTAAAAACAGAAATCGAAAACAAGAAACTATAAATGAAAAAAGAGAAAGTTTTGAGCTTCCTGTTGAGATACAATGAGAAAAGTCTTAAAATCTGTGACATCCTCCACGTTGACAACATCCGAATCGTGTCATACATTCTTTAAAAGGCTTTCAGGCCGACATTTTGTTATACCGCAAAGTGACCGCGCCAAAAGTAATCCTTTGAAAGTCGCGGGGCGGGCTCCTCGCGCCCAGGGAGCTACCGGACGAAAAAGGTTGGCGCTGGGGCATTTCTCGTCCGTTTTTGTGATAGAGTAGTAGGGAATAGTGACAATGATGATAATGGTATTGAGTACCATTGTTATTATTCTTTTAGAAGGATAATGCAAATCATGATTATGATGCAATGACAGTAATGATGATGATGATGATGATTATAATAGTAATGACGATAATACTAATACTGATACTGATACTAATAGTGGTAATCGTAGAAGCAGGAGTAATGATGATTGATGATGATGATGACATTGATAACATGAATCATAATGATATTAAAACCAGTATCAGCAAAGAACAGCGACACCTGCGCACGTGACACTCTTCACCGACAAGTGCAATTTAATTCCTCTACAGTTGGCAACATTTCTCCGTCTTTCCCCCTTTCGTTTTTTCTTACTTTTCTCTACCCCCTAAGGCCTTTGTCATTTAATTAAAACCAACCTGTCATCAGTCAAGCTCATACTATCCTCAATACAATTTTCGCTTAGGCATGCTTACGTTATGAGCTGGAAATCACTATTTTTGGCCTTTTGACGTTCTTACCCTTTCCATTCGCATTCACGTATTACTCTTTTACATTCACAAATTCGTTTCTCTGCTTTCGAAACAGAACAAACTCTTCTTGAATATTATCTCTTTTCTATCCATTTATTTTTCCCACAGTGTAGAGGGACAGTGTAATTTGTTAGACTGATGCACCTGGTGAATGGCCTGTGAACTGTTTTATCACTGTGCAACACGCAGCCAGGATCCGACATTTTCATACATATCAATTTGTTAAGCCTCTTACGCTCTTAAAGCTGCCCTCACTCCGGCCTGATGTGTGGAAGAGACTGGCTATGATGAGATATATATATTAATATTCTGTTCGAGAATGCTGGCACCCTATTCGTTACGATACGATGAACTAGATTGAACATTGTCACTGAACAGAATGAACATTCATCTTTCTTTAAAAAGTCGTATGCAGTTGCGCTATATACGGTTTGATTTTGATCAATCCTATGGGTTTATAATATCCACAGATTTTCTCTCTCGCCGAAACAAGTGAATTTTCTATCGCCCTTGACACTAGTGCACCTGTTATTTGACAGCGGCTGTTCATATGACATGGCTGGCCCGGATCTGTCAGTTAACAATTTGCCTGTTCTTCACTCCACATTTTCTGCCGCCGCATTGTCCCTTTGTATCTTCTTTTATTTCTTGGATCTTCTTAACATCTAGCTATGTGGTGACAGCTTTGGTTGTCACAAACGAAGAATTACAACAACTATAACGAAATCATTATTTTGTATTCTATGAAATCGTTTTTCCTTCTTTCTTTCTTTTTAAAGGCTTTATGCATGATGAACTAGTCCTCACAATTATGATACCATATATATCGTAACTGGCTTTTCTGACATTATACTTGCAAAATATACAAACTTTGAGTAGGAAACACATTATCCGCATAATGGCACTGGGACAATGGAACTATTCTGAGCCTATCTTAAATCAAGCAACTTTCTGGCAAATGACATTAATGAACAATAACTCACCTTGTATAATACCTTACTTGTACATTGTATTATACAACATTAATATCTACTGATCCTTTTTTCAATCATTAAACACGACCGCAGCTTTTCATAGACAAAAAGTCTTTACATAAAACTTTCTATTTTCATTTCTATTATCCTGTTACATTGACACACTTAGAACATAAAGCAAGACGTAATACAAGCCTCAGCCAGACACATCCAGTTTCTCTCGTATTTAAGTTGTCTGAAGTAAAACATTAAAGACAGACACTTCGGCCTCATCTTCTCTTCTCGTCTTCGGTGCATCCCTCTGTGCGTGATAATCCAAGAGCTAATCTGTTACTGATGAATAGATGGAACTTTTACAAGTTGTCTCTTCTCATTCTGCACCGCACTTGCAATGACCCAGCGCCCTCCATCAGCACCTCCATCAGACCCGCAACTCCTCCTCCTCCTACTCTGCCAACAACACAAAAAAAAGAGACGTGCTCGACCAACTTGCTGGAATACCAAGGCCTCATAGAAACTCGGAATGTGTCTTCATACTCGCTGAATGCCAACAGCTCTGTGCAAATAATGGAAATGAAAAGTCAACCGGACCAGCACACGGGGAAAGGTCGGGCCCCCTGCATGATTCAAAGTGTTCCTCCTAAAGTGTAATGGCTTCATTCATTTTCGAGCGGCAACGCGCCGAGGGGAAATAAGGGGATGTCGACCTGTGCGGAATTCCATTTTGCTCGTATATTTACACTTTATGGCGTTATTTGTGTAATGACAAGCGCCATCATTGCTCGTTGGGCGGCGGCGGAGGCCAGGGGGCGGGGTGGGGGGCGGACGAGCGGCAGTATGACATGGTTATGTTATTTCCTCTCCTCTGGTTTTCATCGCGGGCCTCGTAATTGCAAAGGAAGTGAAACCAATTAAAAGGGGGTAATCTGTATATTTGGCTTTCCATTTTGATATACTTTCACTGATATATTTCGCTGGAAGAGAGAGAGAGAGAGAGAGAAAGAAAGAGAGAGAGAGAGAGAGAAAAAGACAGACAGACAGACAGACAGACAGACAGACAGACAGACAGAGAGACAGAGAGAGATTGAGAGAGAGAGAGAGAGAGAGAGAGAGAGAGAGAGAGAGAGAGAGAGAGAGAGAGAGAGAGAGAGAGAGAGAGAGAGCGAGGGCGAGGGCGAGGGCGAGAGAGCGAGAACGAGAGCGAGAGCGAGAGCGAGAGCGAGAGAGAGAGCGAGAGAGAGAGAGAGAGAGAGAGAGAGAGAGAGAGAGAGAGAGAGAGAGAGCGAGAGAGAGAGAGAGAGAGAGAGAGAGAGAGAGAGAGAGAGAGAGAGAGAGAGAGAGAGAGAGAGAGAGAGATAGAAAGAGAGAAAGAGAGAAAGAGAGAAAGAGAGAAAGAGAGAGAGAGAGCGAGAGCAAGAGCGAGAGGGCGAGAGCCAGAAACAGAGAAAGAGAGAGAGAGAGAGAGAGAGAGAGAGAGAGAGAGAGAGAGAGAGAGAGAGAGAGAGAGAGAGAGAGGGAGAGAGAGAGAGAGAGAAAGCGAGAGCGAGAGAGAGAGCGAGAGGGCGAGAGCGAGAGCAAGAGCGAGAGCAAGAATGAGAGGGCGAGAGCGAGCGC
>NC_061826.1:28103834-28108834 GCF_019202785.1 Penaeus chinensis | reverse complement strand
GATAATGATGATGATACTAATACCATTAACAATAATGATAATAATAAAAATAATAATAATAATAATAATAATAATAATAATAATAATAATAATAATGATAATAATAATAATGATAATAATAATATTAATAATAATAATAATAATAATCATGGTAATAATAATAATAATAATGATAATAATGATGGTAATAATAGTCATAATGATAATAACAATAATAATGATAATACTGATAATAATACCAATAATAATAATAATAATAATAATAATAATAATAATAATAATAATAATAATAATAATAATAATAATGATAATAATAATAATGATAATAATAATAATGATAATAATAATATTAATAATAATAATAATGATAATCATAGTAATAATAATATTAAAAATAATAGTAATAAAAATGATAATGATAATAATGATGCTAATAACAATAAAAGTATCATTAATAATGAAAATAAAAATAATAATAATTATGATAATAGTAACAACAACAACAAAAATGATAACAATAATAACAATAACGATAGTAATAATAATACAAATAACGATGATAATGATAATAGCGATTACAATAACCATAATAATGGCAAAAACAATAACACCAAGAAAAAAGATAATAACCATAATAATAAAGATAGTAATAATGATAATAGTATCAATGCTAATATCAATAATAATGAAAATATAACTATTGCTACTAATAATAAGAATAATTATGACAATGATAATGAAAATAATGATAAGAAAAATTAGAATGATGGATATAATAATACAGATGCCTATAAAAATGATAACATTAATAACAATAGTGTGTTAATAATAATCGTAATAATATCAGCAACAGTAATGATAACAAATACGATGACAACCGTAATATCAACAGTAATGATAATGATTGCAAAAACAACACCAATAATAATGATTGCAAAAACAACACCAATAATAATTATAATAATAATAATAATAATAATAATGATGATAATAATAATAATAATAATAATAATAATAATAATAATAATAATAATAATAATAATGATAACAATAATAAAAATAATAATAATAATGATAATAATAATAATAACGATATATATAATAGAAGGAAACCCATTCCAGCAACAAAAGAGTCAATGCCCTGGAAATTTCTCCCACCATGTCTTTATTTCGTAAATTTTCTAGGCGACTGTTATACGAAGAAGGAGGAACGGCCTTCAGGAAGTAGACGCACTCCGTCTCTCTCATCCCGGCGTGTGAGTGAAATGGTTGAGGCTAAAAGCATGATAATATATGGCATACATTGCTGGCCGTCGAGGGCAAATAAAAGTGTCTTCGCGAGTAATCATATCCCATTAATATATGTAATGGTTTTAAAAGCAACATTAGTTTTCCTGGAGTACTGACAAGGGCTTCGCGTTAACATTTCTCTTTCTCGGTCTTCGTTCGCTCAGACGACCTCCGGTTCATGTGTGTTTCATACTTTATTTGCAATTCTTCCTCTGAGCCCCAAATAAAACGGTCTTTCTACTGCATGTCATGCATATGTACTCGTACATGCATAAAGGAATAAGTATAAACGCATAAATGAATGAGTAAATAAATGAATATATATATATATATATATATATATATATATATATATATATATATATATATATATATATATATATATATATATGACGTGGAGGAGGTTAACTCAATTTGTTATGAGGTAGAAGAGCATTACATAGTACCGTAATATTATTCAGGGACAATCTGTAGGTAATGTTTTCCTAATCTTGGGAACCCGATTAACTCACGTGAAAGGCATTAGTCAATTTATACTTGGTTATTTAAACAAAAATCAAAAGGCTTAGTTGCTGCTACAATACTGAAATTCATATTTCATCTTCTGAAGAATTGAGCTTCTAGTCCGATGAAACTCCGGTATCAGCTTGCTCTTTAACCCGTGAATCTGCAGCGTTTTGCGGGAGAATCTGTATTTTTCTATAAACCTTATCTTGATACTTTGCGGAAATTGTGTTCAGCTGACTTTGCGGAAATTGTTTCCAGTGTACCTTGTTGTTTAGTTTCCTGAACTGCTCACCTGCTTGGAAAAAAATGTATGATATTGTCGTGTGTTCCCTATTCTCTTCAAAGGATAATTCTTGATTATTATTATGATTATTATTGTTGCTGTTATTATCATCATTATTATTATTATCATTATCATTATTATTATTATTATTATTATTATTATTATTATTATTATTATTATTATTATTATTATTATTATTATTATTATTATTGCAGTTTCAGGAGCATGCTAATTATGAAAATCCGTTTTTCAGTTTTAAACCCGATTTGTTTCCTCTTTTCCCTTAATATTACAGTATGGTCGATGACTCTTGAAACATTACAAAGATTTGGCCACTAACCTTAAAAGGTCGTGTTTGTCACATGACTAATGACCAAACTTACATGTTATTGTCATCGATCTACAGTTGATGGAATATTTAAATGTTAATGGCTTCATTATGTTTTCTAGAAAATAAACGTCAGGTGTTCGTGCTGGCAATGAACGAAGGATTTTGGAGAAAAAAAATAGAGTAACTTTATGCAGTTGAAAAGCCGAGATACTGCAAGGTTTTATGAAATATGAAATCGAACGCCCTTGTTTTAATTTGTTGACAAGTTTATACTATATTGTTACTTCCCCATGGCTGTATTTATATGCAAAACAGGACTTCTACATTATTAGTATTTTAGCACGTATGTAGCAACGATAATTCAGAATGCTTGGCAGAAGAGTCTAGGAAG
Organism: Penaeus chinensis; assembly: GCF_019202785.1. NCBI lineage: Eukaryota > Metazoa > Arthropoda > Malacostraca > Decapoda > Penaeidae > Penaeus > Penaeus chinensis. The sequence goes on along the minus strand of NC_061826.1, from coordinate 28,106,032 downwards.
AAAATCCAAGGAAGGCATTTTGACTGCGAGATTATAGAGATGTTTCTTATCTATTAAGCTGAAGCTAAAAGGCACTATAAAGTTAACATGTCTTATCAGGAATGCTGATGTGAGGTAATCAGTCAGTAATTCTTCCTTATATTTGGCCACAGGAGTGCATAATCATTCCCAAAGGCTTTGCCCGTGGCCTCGTTCCTCATAATGAGATCCACACGACTCTGGGTTACGTAAATGTAACAAACACCTAATATAATTAGATGGCTGCAATCCCGCCCCTTCACTTTTTATGGGTCACACAATTCCCCGCGGAAAGGCCCACTGAAAACGTTTATTTGTGTTGATGATGTAGGCCTATATCTATCATGTTTCGTCTGATCGTCTTCCTTCTCCCTTGTTTTCTTTCTAACGATAGATTACGGCTGTGGTTTCTACGGTGGGATTAAGTGTCGGAATCCTTATCAGCAGGGCCTTCCCTCGGGGCTACAACTGTAATTTCTAGTAATCTCTTCTTTTGAATGAGGATAGAACTATCTGTGTAGGAAGTGCTACGTGTTTTTTTGTTTTCCTTTTCATGTCCATATCGCCAGCGGAGTAAATCACACCCACGAACCCACCCCCCACTGGAGAAATGAGGCTCGGAGGGGAGAGTCAGAGGGGAAGGGCGGCCGTGGGATGAGGCTCAGAAGGCGAGCGACGTGAGAGTAAGGCGGAAAGGGCGGCCGTGGGATGAGGCCGGGTGCCAAGCCATCGCGCGGACTGACAGGTGACGTATGGCAGTCATTAGGCCTATGAGGTCGCCTTTGAGGTCAATTGCCGCCGGTCCGACATTTCGAGGACTAATCAGCCGTTGTTTCACAGACCGCAGTGTCAGATCTTTTACTGCTTTGCTTTTCACTTGCACAGATATTTAACTTTCTACGACAATCGACTCTCATTTTATTCAACAAAAGGGATTCAAGAAGAAAAGCCAAACTGCAAGTAGATCCCAGTGCCAGGACCCATGCCAGGGTCGTTCATCTCTTGTAATGCATCCTTGAATTGATATAAGTAGAGAGAAAAAATCTCATAAGGACAAAGGAATTAGGATATCCTCACTCTTTTTGATAAATGTGTTCAGAAAACAGCACAATATTTCTTACAAAGGGGAGATCATAATGAGATCCACACCAATGGACATAATCCTCGACTTCGACCTCAACCGATATCGATTTTAAAATCCGTTTCGGGCCGATCCGGTTAACCATATGCGACTACCATTTTTTGAGTTCACTTATTTTCTTATTCATATGTATGCATACACACATACCCGCACCCACACAAACACACACGCACACACGCATGCATGCACGCACGCACGCACGCACGCACGCACGCGCACACACACACACACACACACACACACACACACACACACACACACACACACATATATACATATATATGTATATGTATGTATATATGTATATATATGTATGTATATGTATGTTTATATATGTATATATGTATATATATGTATATATACACACACATACGCACACATATATATACATATATTATATATATATATATATATATATATATATATATTTATATATAAATATATATATATATTTATAAATATATATATATATATATATATATATATATATATATATATATATATATATATATATATATATATTTATACACACACACACACACACACACACACACACACACACACACACACACACACACACATATATATATATATATATATATATATACATATAGCCTGAAATAAAGCCACTTTAGTCCGTAATGACGCCCATCAAACGTGCTAGAGAAATAGCAATATATTTTATTTCATTTTTTTCTAGATCGCTGGGTTACGTGGGGTTAATTGACGCTAGTTTGCCAGTAATGGACTCGAGCGCTCCGGCGGCGCTGATCCAGCTTTTATGATTATTTTCACACTGTTTGGACATGAAACGGGAAATAATACGATGTTTTAATATTGTTTTGTGTGCAAATGATGTGGGCCTCAGTCTGTGCACTTGTGCGTTAAAATCATGGCTATCCTTTTATAAAAATATGTGTGTGTGTATATATATGTGTGTATAGATACACATGAAACACATATATGCACACACATGTCTATCAATATGTCTATGTATTTATATATATACACGTAAATATGCATATATGCAAATATATAA
>NC_061826.1:28086334-28093834 GCF_019202785.1 Penaeus chinensis | reverse complement strand
GTATATATATACATATATACTGTTTACATAATTTTTAAATAAAAGTTTTTCGCCTTGCACTGCCCTACACAAGGATACACACGATATCTAAGCAGAACGTTACGATATGTTCTGCTCGCCACAAGGGTCGTTAAGCCAAGCACAATAATAATGGCAAAGTGTACCCTGACAGCGGTCAAGGATGGGCGTACACCAGACTTCCCACACAGAAAACATTTACACATTTTCCTAGTTTTCTAGATTCCCTTTTTGTTATTATTATTATTTTTTTTTTGAACACTGATGTCTGTTCTCTTTTACTTTCCGGGGGATCACATTTGTGGAGGAATATCTAGCGCCCAATACGAGACTATGTCTAGCAATATGGGTATCCAGCGTTTATGTACTGTCTCTAAATGGTGCTTTATCCACATTACATGGTCGCGCGCCCAAGAAAGGTGCTGATTTTCACTTCGCCGTCTCTTTCCTTGTCTTGCATCTCCTATCCTTTTATCTACCAGCCTCTATTTCTATCTGTTCTCCTCTGTGTTTGTGTGTGTGTGTGTCTATATATATTGACACACACACACACACACACACACACACACACACACACACATGTATATATATATATATAAATATGTATATATATATAAATATATATATATATATATATATATATATATATATATATATATATATATATATATATTCATATGTATGTATATATGTATATGTATAAATAAATAAATAAATATATATATGTGTATATATGTATATATATATATATATATATATATATATATATATATATATATATATATATATATGTACACACATATATTTATATATATATATATATATATATATATATTTATATATATATATGTATATATATATATATATATATATATATATATATATATATATATATATATGTGTGTGTGTGTGTGTGTGTGTGTATATAAAGCACACACACACACACACACACACACACACACACACACACACACACACACACACACACCACACACACACCCACACACACACACACATATATATATATATATATATATATATATATATATATATATATAGAAAAGAAAGGGACAGACAGAGAGACAGAGACAGAGAGAGAGTAAGAAGGCAGATAGCTCAGTTTCATCAAATTTGCCGACTTTAATTTAAATTGTTGATATACGAAAGTACTATAAACAAAAGTTATAACTTTCGTTACTTAGATTTCCTTAATTTGTTTCTCATAGCATGTTTAAACATGTCGCTGTAGGTTTTTGTCATGTTCTTTATAACTTGTTTGATAATACATACCTTGTTCTACGTAGGATGAACAAAGGGAAGATACAGCAAGCATGACCTGAATTTCATTATCTTCTTATTGATTTCAGCCTCTTCATGATTTTTTTTTTTTTTTTTTTTTTGAAACGAATGATAAACATGGGGCCATCAAATACGAGACATGCATACTAAATAATATATGTAAAAACGCAGTATTATCGTGTCCTGATTTAGCATCCATATCTTGTCTGTGTAGATTCTTTTTATATATATATTTTCCTTCGTGTAGGTGTGAGTGAAGTGTAAATATTCCTTCAGTTTATGTTAAAATTCTGAACAGCATAGAAGAGATAGTACCAGCCTGCGGAGTGCCGAGTATGATTTGAAGTTACAATATATCGGAAACCCTTTCAGAAAACAGAGAAAAAGAAAAACACACACACACACACACACAAAAAAAAAAAAAAAAAACAGACCAAAATTCTGCCCTAAATTCTAAATATAACAGTCGTCCTTGGGTTATATGTCTCTTACACATTATGTGCAAATCAGTGCTGAGTACTTCATCCAGGTATAAATTCATACAGGCTGTGGGGAAGTTTAGCATGGGTGGAATACATGAATCTGTTCAAGAATATTCGCCCAAGTACTTTACATGTACACAGTTTGGCCAATATCTGTAACTTTGGATTTGGAAATGGGATGATTAATTTGTATCTGAGAGGTCGTGAGAGATTAAAAAAAAAGGTAGCAGACAGAAAAGGGTTATTTGATATCATATGCCTAAAGACAAAATTATGATGCTGTATGTAGTTTAACTCTCTGTTGAAATGAATTAGTTACTAAGATCTTGTTCATTCAAAGTACATTTTCTTTCTCTCACTTTCCCGCTAATGGAATAAAAGTACAGCAATCTTTATTCGTTGTCTTTTGTTGTGTTCTTCTTAGTAATCCACTTATACAGAACAATGTGCATATGCTTTAAATCTTTTGTGCTACAACTTTCAGATCTTTGAGAATGTATAAGATCAGCCAATTTCTGGTAAGAGGTTCTGCGAATTTGTGGAATCCTAGGAAGCGGTATTCCAAAATCTATGTCTAAACTTTGCTTGTCACATGCTAATCTTGTTAGTCTATCAGCATGGTCATGCTCAGCGATTCCGACATACGAGGGCAGCTAAACAAAGTTTACTGAATGGCCTCGCTATTTAGCACAGTAAATATTCAATCCGAAATGATTTACGAAATAAGCAACAGACTTTTCGAAAGACTCTAAATCCTTCTTTAATCGCCCTTTAATCCCTGTGAGTTAGAATTGTTTGCTGATTCCTTTATTGATACCCCAAATATTGGTGTATAATAGTAACCTAAAAGGTAAATATTAGAGGAGATGATATGTGAAACAGGGCTCGACACGACCGTAGAGTTTCTACACCCTCGATATAGAAAAGAAAGAAAGAAAGAAAAAAAAGAATACAAGAAACAGTATATATAGACAAAAATACACACACACACACTCGCGCGCGCGCGGAAACACACACACACACACACACACACAAACACACACAAACACATTTTTTTCACATATATGCGAATTTGTGTATATGTATATACATATATGTATACATATATATGTACATATCAGATATAAATATATAGAGATACATATGGGATAATCTTACAAACACACACACACACACAATACGCACATATACATTTGTATATGTACATACATCTCTATATAAATTTTAATTGATTTTATCAAAAGAATGTGTATATATATGTGTATGTATGTATGTTTGTGTGTATGTATATGCGTGTGTATGTGTGTGTGTGTGTGACTATACATACATATATATATATATATATATATATATATATATATATGCACACACACACACACACACATGTGCACACACACACTCACACACACACACACACACACACACACACACACACACACACACACACACACATATATATATATATATATATATATATATATGTGTGTGTGTGTGTGTGTGTGTGTGTGTGTGTGTGTGTGTGTGTGTGTGTGTGTGTTATTTTGTGTGTGTGTGTATACATGTATAAATAGATAGCTAGATAGATAGAGAGACAGAGAGACAGACCTATCTAATACGACAGAAAACCCACCAGTCTAGTGCACACTTGTAGATTCGTGGGAACAAATCGCTTCCCGGTTTACACACGCTCGATCCCACGCACTGCGTCCGGTTCATTCTTTAAGACACGTTAATCATATGAGTACGGGTACGGACTCCTGTTCTCTCATCCACTTTCTCTCTTCTTTTCATTCTATCTCTCTTTCTTTCATTCTCATTTATTTATTTCATTTATTTATTTTTTTAAGACTTTGTCCCTATCACTTTCTCTCATTATTCCTATGGTATCTCGTTATATCTATCTGTGTGCCTGTTTCTGTCTGTCTGTCTGCCTGTCTGTCTGTCTGTCTGTCTGTCTGTCTGTCTCTCGCTCGCTCTCTCCTTCCGTAATTCAGTTTCTTCCTCTTATTCTTTCATTTACCTTTATTTTCTCATACCTGTGGACCAGTGGACGAAGGAAGCCAAGAAAGCGTTTCCGCGATATCCGATAACTGAGCTCAATGTTGTGGGTGCTCTTATCTCTCCATGGGCTTGCTAGGGTGCGAAGACGAGAGCGCAGATGGACCAACCATGCTTTTCTCTTGCTTGGCGTGCGTTGTCCATGTTACGCTGCTGTAGGAGAAAGTGTTGTTGAATATTATTCTGCTTACGTTATAAAATGTCTTTCAGTAAAATATTCATAGTTGTGGAATATTATGTATCCAGTGACCATGACCTTTAACCATATTCCAGTGATGTCGTGGTCGTCAATGTCCGTTGAGAGTTTATAATATTAAGAGGTAATATTTTATGTTAAGGATTTATTTTCCTTACACTGAATTGTTTTAGTTTCAACTTCAATTAATTACTGCATTTTAGTACGATATTCCATTTTCAGATTCTTCTGAGATATATATTCCACCATGTTTTTTTTTTCTTCATATAAACATAACCTAATTGTAACAGCCATAGAAAAAAAAGGAAAACGGAAAAAAAATTAATCTTGGTTATAACGACCAAGCTAAATTTCTTTTCAAATTCTGGCACTTGTCCTAGACGCTGACTTTCAACTATCAAAATATTTGCTAGGGCATGGAAGACGCTGAAACAAGAATAATAATAATAATTAAAAAAAAAAAAAAATGACTCAAGACATGTACTGTGTTTTTCCAGTCATACTTGATATCTTCTCGAGAAGGATTCAGATTCCCTACCAAGGACAAGAACAAGAGCAAGACAACATCCATAAAAAGAAGAGGAAAAATGTACGCAAACTCTGCAACAATAAAATTTTCGGTCAAACTTCATCAGGTATTTTTCTAGTAAACATGACTTGTTTGTGTACCAAGTCGAGGAACTTTGCTTGGTAATTAGAAATTTTTATTTTTTGAATATCACGGCAGTAAATGAAACACTTCCTCAAATTCACTTTATTACAGTTCGCTTATAACGCTACAATTTGCGCATCTGCCTAATAAAACAACTGTTATCGTCGAGTTTTTTTTGCGATAAACAGATATTCGTTAAGCACATCATTATCACAATAGGGTTCTGGAAAAAAGGCATTTTCCTACTGAACCGGAACCTTCATTAATTTCCCGAGGGAACATTATCAGATATATATACAAATATCGTAGAAATATTATAGTCAATCCTCTCTATTTACGATTTGCCTCTAGTGGTTCTTTATAAAGTGCCTTTTAACAAAGATGAATTATCAAAGGGAAAGACAAAGCGGGGTTTATTAATACTACTAACGCCTTATTTGTATTTCTAATGCAAAATATACATGTGCACACACACATTATATATATATATATATATATATATATATATATATATATATACACACATACATGCACACACATATACACACAAACGCACATATACATATATATACATATACATACATATACATATATACTAACTAACATATATATAATACAATATATCATATACTTATTATATTAATATAATATATATATTATATATATTATATAAATACATATATATAATATATATGATATATAAATGGTGTGTAATATATATATATATATAATATATATATATATACATATAATTATGATATATATAATATTTATATATATTATATAATATATATATATATATATATTATTTATATATATGTATATGTTTCTTTTTTTTCCTTTTTCTTATTAACAACCATTCAATCCACTGCAGGACTTAGCCTCTCTCAACTCACCATTGAGAGGTTATACGGCAGTGTCACCCTTGCCTGATTGGATGTCCTTCCTAATCAACCGCGGTTCGGAGCACTAACACTTGTGCCACGGCGGTGACTCCCCCACGACACCTGCGTTTGACTTCTCAAGGCGATATGTCATTTTCCCGCCTTGAGTTGGGCTCGAGCAAGCAGTCAGAGCCTGAATCAATCAATCCACTGCAGGAAGTAGGCCCCTCCCAATCTTTTCAAACTTTGTCTGTCTTGCGTTTTTGTTTCCAGTTTTGGACCCCAATATTCGTTTTTTCGTCACGCCTCTTGGCCTCTTTATGTTATCTATAGCCCGTCTGTTCCCTGATCCACGTTGCCCTCATTCGATCTCTTAGGCTTATTCCCAGCATCAACCTCTCCATCCTTCTCTGGGCACTTATTAGTTTCCTCTTCAGTAATTTGGTTGTAGTCCATATTTCTGATCCATAGGTCATAACTGGGAGGACGCAATGGTTAAAGACTTTCTTTTTAAACATAATGGTAAGGAGCTTCTTCGTATGACACTGGTCTGCCAATGACGCTCCAGTCTAGACTGATGCGTCGCTTAATTTATTTTTCTCTAGATGTGTTTGTCTGTACGAGTTGCCCAGAGTATATAAACTTGTCCACTACATGTAGCGCTTCACCTTGTACATGTATCTTTTCGAAATTGAACTTTACTGTTGAACATGATCTTTGTCTTTTTCTTGTTCATCCTAAGTCCGACTTTCAGACTTTCTCTATTCAGACCGTTAATTAGTTGCTGTATTTCATTTGCAAACTCACTGAAGAGAACAATATCATCTGCGAATCTTCGATTGTTTAGGTATCCGTCGCCTATTTTGATACCCTGTCTGTTCCATTCTGGCTTCTTGAATATTTCCTCAATGCAATCTGTATCCAGTTTTGGTGAGTCGATATCGCCCTGTCTAACACTTTTTTTAACTGGTATTTTATCGGTTTCCGTGTGGAGCTTGATGGTTGCTGTCCCATCTACGTATATATCTTACAATATTTTACAATATCCCTCCTCTACTTCCTGTCTTCGAATAGCTTCTAGTACTGTTTGTATTTGTTCAAAGTCATATGCCTTTTCGTAGTCGATGAATGCCATACACAGGGGTTTCCTAAATTCGTTTATGTTTTCTCTTATTTGGGTAAGCCTATGAAAGTGGTCTGTTGTTGAGAATCCACTGCGGAAGCCTGCCTGTTCTCTAGGCTGATTAGAATCCAGACTGTCAGCGATGCAAGTTGTGATGGCTTTTGTGAACATTTTGTAAGTGAAAGGAGGCTTATGGGTCGGTAGATTTTTTTTAGATTCTTTCTATCCCCTTTTTATCTATCAAAATAATTGTTGCATTTTCCAGGCTTTCGGAGTTTTTCCGTTGAGAAGGCATTTGTTAAAAAGAGATGTTGGTTTCACTGTTGCAATTTCTCCTGCATCTATTATAAGGTCTCTACTAATTCTGTCTTCACCTGGTGTTTTCCCTCTCTTCGTGCCTTTAAGCGCTCTTTTTTTTTAGGTACGTCTCCACTTACCGTATTCGCTTTTGTCCGTGGCTGTTCATTTGAGTTGTATAGATCCCTGTAGAAGTCTTCCGCTAGTCTTAGGATTTCATTCTTATTATGTGTCACTTCTCCGTTTTTTTATTTGTTAATTTTATGTATTTATTTTTTTATTGCATACATATGATTTCTCCCTATTCTGAGTCTCCTTTTAGCTGTTTTCATTCTGGCACCTGAGATCACTGTTTCATTTATTGAGTATGGAATTTCGGTACATCTTCTCTCCTTTTATTTATAGTCTTTGTTAGTTCAGTTAATTCTATTTTGTCCCTGCTTGACGATACTTTCATGACCCTACGTTTTTCATAAGCTGTTTAGTTTCTA
>NC_061826.1:28063834-28068834 GCF_019202785.1 Penaeus chinensis | reverse complement strand
GCATATAATAAGAATGAAACCCCAAGACTATTGGAAGACTTTTACAGGGATCTATACAACTCAAATGAACAGCCACGGATAGAAGCGAACGCGGTAACTAGAGACGTACCTAACATCACAACAGAAGAAATAAAAACAGCGCTTAAAGGCATGGAGCAAGGGAAAACACCAGGCGAAGACATAATTAGTAGAGACCTTATAATAGATGCAGGAGAAATTGCAACAGTGAAACTAGCCATTTTTTTTTAACAAATGCCTTATCAAAGGAAAAACTCCAAAATCTGGAAAACTGCAACAATTATATTAGTAGATAAAAAAGAGGATATAAAGTATCTAAAAAAGAAAGAAAGAAAAAAAAAAACTATCGATCCATAAGCCTCCTTTCACTTACTTACAAAATTTTCACAAAAGCCATCACAAATTGCATCGCTGACAGTCTGGATTCTAACCAGCCTCAAGAACAGGCAGGCTTCCGCAGTGGATTCTCAACAACAGACCATATCCACACGCTCACACAAATAAAAGAAAAAATAAACGAATATAGGAAACCCCTGTGTATGGCATTCATCGACTACGAAAAAGCATTTCACTTTGTACAAATACAAGCAGTACTAGAAGCTATTCGAAGAGGAGGTATATTATAAAATATTGCAAGATATGTACGAAGGTGGGACAGCAATTATCAAGCTTCACACGGAAATCGATAAAATACCAATTAAAAAGGGTGTTCGACAGGGCGATCCCATCTCGTCAAAACTGTTTACAGCTTGCTTTGAGGAAATATTGAAGAAGCTAGAATGGAATGGTAAGGGTATCAAAATAGGTGACGAATACCTAAATAATCTAAGATTTGCAACTAATAAACGACCTGAAGAAAGTCTGAAAGTCGGACTTAGGATGAACAAGAAAAAGACAAAGATCATGTTCAACAGTAGAACTCAATTCGAACAGAAACATATTCAAAGCAAAGCGCTAGAGGTAGTGGACAAGTATACATATTTAACTAATGCGTCCTCCCCAATGCCAAGATGGCGTGACGGAAAAACGAAAATTAGGGGCCAAGACTGGAAACAAAAAACGCAAGACAAAGTTGGAAAAGATTTGGTGTGGCCTACGTCCTGCAGTGGATTGATTCAGGCTGCTGATGGTGATGATATATGTATATGTATATACATATGTATATGTGTCTGTATGCACATTATATATGTATATATATGTATATGTATGTGTATGCACATTGCATATGTATATATGTATATATGTATGTGTGTGTGTGTTTGCATATATACATATATATATATATATAATATATATATATATATATATATGTGTGTGTGTGTGTGTGTGTGTGTGTGTGTGTGTGTGTGTGTGTGTGTGTGTATGTGTGTGTATACATATTCATATATATATGTATATACACACTTGTGTATATATACACACACACATATATATTTATAGATATATACAGATATATATGTATATATAGAGATTGGTAGATAGATATAGATATAAACATAATATATATATATATATATATGCACATTTTTTATATATACACATATATATGTATACACACATACACACACACACACACACACACACACACACACACATACACACACATACAGACACACACACACACACACACACACACACACACACACACATATATATATATATATATATATATATATATAGCTATCTATGTATATATCTATCTGTTTATCTATATTACATACACACATATGCATGTATATATACATATATATTTATATATAAATATGCATATGTATTCATATATACTATAGATATACATATGTGTATATATACATATATATACATATTTGCATATGTATATATATATACATACATATATATATATATATATATATATATATATATACACACACACACATATATATGTATGTATATGTACACACACACACACACACACACACACACACACACACACACACATATATATATATATATATATATATATATATATATATATATACACACACACATACATGCCCACATACACATACATGTATGAATAAATACGCACATAAAAAATTCATATCTCCAGAGAAAATCACTGTCGCCTATGTGCGTTATTCCCTCTCGCCGTTTTCAGGATATTTCTTTCAATGTTCCTCAAGGCAAATGTCGAGTTCCATGAATAATTTTAAAAAGGAAAATGATATAGATTTCGACTCAATGCAGCTGAGATTTTCTCTGGAAAATACGAGAGAAGTTGGACAAAGAGGAAAAGATTTGTTAGATGCTGAAAAGCCTAAGCACAGTCGGGATCATTAATCACAAATGTGTTTCTGATTTTTAACTGAGGTGGAAAGCTGGTCGTCATACAGCTGCTCCGGATCATACAAAAGCAGTCTGTTTAGGTACGTCTGGTTTGAATCAAAATTGACAGACAATATAATTGTGAAAATGAAGCTTTCTATTAGGGAAAGTGATGCCAGCTGAACCAATCGCTCGAAATAAGCTTCTGCAAGTTGTCAACATCATCAGCGTAGGAACTTATCTCTCCAGACCCATGTTTATATATCATTAAAACATCTTAAGAACTTCATACAGAAATCTTAAACACGTTCTGTGTGCCGATGATTTTCCGGTGTAACACTTGTTTACCGTTGCATCTTATCTCGCTAAAAGATATTTATGTTGAACTGAATTCCCCGTTTTTTCCAAGTCTGAAAAGATATATCATCAGAGAAATGTAGTTATTTTTTCATGTTATCATTCCTTACCGTCTCGTACGAAGTAGAAATGTAAAAGTAAAAAAAAAAATAATAATAAAAAAAAAAAAATAGAACAAAAATCAAGCAGTTAAGACAGTGCACGAATGCATTTTTAAATCCGACAATATAGAGCTTAATTGGAACCGAACAAGCAGACTTACTAATCAGTGCAAAATTTTCTCAAATATCATACTTGGAAAATCGTAGCAGAAATGCAGCTAAAAAGTCAGAATACCAAACGTGTGATCTTTTCAGCACTGGCATCATGAACTTCCTACGAATAGCTAGAAGAGATAGATAGGTAAAGAGAAATATAGATAATTAGATAGATAGATAGAGAACGAGAAAGAGAGAGAGAGAGAGAGACAGAGAGAGAGAGAGAGTGAGAGAGAGAGAAAGAGAGAGAGAGAGAGAGAGAGAGAGAGAGAGAGAGAGAGAGAGAGAGAGAGAGAGAGAGAGAGAGAGAGAGAGAGAGAGAGAGAGAGAGAGCAGTATTGAAGATACAGTAGGTTAGGATTCTTTTTTACGTATCAATATGCATGTCTCTATGTAAAGAGCCATAACTACTCATCTGTAGTATCATGGGACCTATACAGATAATCAGAAACTAACCATAATCGCAATAACTAGCAATGGAAACGGGTCGACGAAACGGATGCATTTCATTTCCATATCTTACGACAAATCAGTCTTTGCCACGTGTGCAGATAATAAATATCTCGCATGTGGAAACCCTGCGTAAGATATCTAGAAAGGAAAGACTGGACACATATGATTTGTGTGTATGTGTAGAGACAGATATAAGTATTAGTTTTCCTGTAAATTTCCAGTAAAGTTTGACCTTATATTTAAGTCTGTGGTATGGTAAACCTACAGAACCAAAACAACTAAAAATATTTAGAAGTATTCGAAACAACAGTATTCGAACTCAACAAATCAAGCGTTCGAAATGGAAACAACTCTAAAACGAAACAACGGTAACGAGTATCAATGCACTGGAGAATCAAAACAGAGCGTTGCTTAGGTAACGAACACACTCCTTCCTCCTTCCTCTCTCTCCCAGATTCACGACTGGTAACTCAGGAAAGCGGAATTCACCAGAGGGTTAAGAACTCTTGGAGGGTATTAGGTAGCAAGGGTCTTCATCGTGATGTAAATGGTATTCGACAGTCTCGGAGAACTGTTCTGGCCGGCTTGATCCGCGGTCCGAGACTGTTTGGTCTTTGCAAGTACTGAGGGATTGTTGGTGGTAACGCACTCTCAAACTGATCATGGCTGGGATTATCAGCTGTACAGGAACGGAGAATATGTGATGGCGGGGGTTCTGGGGCAGGGAGAGAGGGTGGAGAGGGCAGAAAGGAGCAAGGAGAAAGGGGAGGTGGAGAAACAGCATTAGGGAGGAGGAAAAGGCCGACATACGGAAGAGGAGGAGGTGGAGAAAGAGCATTAGGGAGGAGGAAAAGGTCGACATACGGAAAGAGGATGATGGAAAAGATGAGAATGAGGAAGGAGAAAGAGGAAGAGGATAAGATAAGAAAAAAGAAGAGAATAAGATTACAGAGTGGAGGATGGACAGAGAGGATGAGGGAATGAAGTAGGAGAAAGTGAATAAGAGAGCAGAAGGCGGAGGAGCATTAGTAAAGTGGAAGAAAAATACGAGTAACAAAAATCTGTTATTCAGTTTCTCAAAGTTTACAATAAAACTAGGAAGTCATGATAAAAGTAGTGAAGATGGAAACAACGTCCGGAAATTATGAAGGACCAACGGGCAGATTTAAGAAAGCAAAAGGAACTGATTCGATAAATTTTGTATTAAAGAAAGCACTGAAATAAACGACTCTACTTTTGCATCACTATTTACGAAATATAACAGTTATTCAGTATAGAACATTCACATACGCTTGCCGGGATGTCATTCTAGAAATCAGAACATAATACCATTCCAAACAAAACATGAATTCATTACTCCCATAAATATCACACTGAATATTATATCAGTTGGCATCCATACTTGAACAGCGAATTCACATTATGTTAAAAAAGGGGAAAAAATGTGAACTGCATTTTATGCCCTTACTGAAACAACATTTATAAATACAACAGTGATCGTCAACAGCAGTATTGATATAAAATGAAAATGTTTAGTCTGGTAAATAATACTCAAATATTTTGCTGAACAGATAATCACAATGATTATATGTAATTTTATATTATACGTAATCTACTAAACTTAATAGA
>NC_061826.1:28046334-28048834 GCF_019202785.1 Penaeus chinensis | reverse complement strand
GCGTTATGATATCAGAGTCTCTTGTAATGCCAAAATTCATTGTAATAAAATTTAATTCAAAGTCAATCTAATCATGTCTGAGTGCTGCACTATTTTTGTCATCACAATTGTGTCACAATCTATTGTAACATAAAGTATGTTATAGGTTCGTCTGAATCTTTGACAAAATAAAACATAGCATATTATTTGCTGTTAGATTCTTGAAGAAATAGTATTTCCAGTAAGACTTAAGAAACATGATAACTTTTCTTTCCCACTTTTCTCTCCTTTGCGTAGTAAAGCTGCCTTTTCTTGTATGAAACCAAGTGCCTGAATATCGTGTAAAATATGTCTTGGAATGAATAAAGATTAGATTTATGTGGCATCTGTGTATAAAAGAGTGGTGGTCATTCTTCACCAGCAAGACGAGAGTTTGTTACAAATTATGAAAGGAGCTCCAGTTGAATATAATTCAATGGTGCAACACGTGCCTTGGATAAAAGGGATATAAATCTCATCATAAGATATGAGTTTTTTGGGTTTTGAGTGCCGCGGCGAAAAAGTAGAATTGTCTCAGCTGCCAAACTAGGACTTCTCCATTGAAACCAAGAATCGTTGAAAGTGCCCAATGGTTGTTATATATTGTCTGAAGGTTTTGATTTTGTCAACTCCACGACTAGTCTATAGGTTAACAAAGTCTGTGATACGAAATCTTGCTTTACGGAATAACTTATAAACTATTTCATAAAACAAGCCAAGTATGACTCATTACATTGAGTGCAAGTAATCATTAACGAAGATGCTTATCAAATGTTTTACAGTATTAGCGGGATGAGTCTGCAAGTGAAGTGAGTTCAGGGAATTGCAAACTAATTGCAGCATATGTGGAATCTTTGTGGAAGATATGCAAACGTTAATTAGTAAGATCAGCAACAAAGTCCGTATAAATATTATCGTCTGGTAGTAAATATAATATGCACGTATAGAAGAATCTCACACTTTCACGTAAAACTTCAGCCGCGGTAACTAAACCAAGGGGTAAAGACATAAATACAGGAAAAACAAAGAAATAAAAAGAAAAAGCAAGTAAACAATTATGATAAACAAGATTCGGATTAAGACTTGAGTCATGAAGCTGAATAGAATTTCATTCAGGAGTGAGATTAGCAATGCACATAAAATGCCCTAACGATGGAGGGCAATTGCAATCGATTTTATCACCCCATTTGTTTCTCTTGTAAACATCACGTCTGAAGCTATAAATTAGACACATTAAATAGGGCGAGAGGAGACCCAAGGCTTCTGTTGCTTTGCCTGAAGCTTCTTGGTAGTATAACGTTTAAACTTTTTTTTTTTCATATTATTTACAAAACTACCTTTGAGATATTTTTTTGTTTAATAACGCTTTGTAGTATCATATACTGAATGGCAAAACACGGCACAATTCAAGGATCTTTTAGGGCGAAAAATATTATAAAGAAGTAACATATACTATCGAGACTATTATCGCTATCGCCATAAAAACATAATACGGTAATACGGTAGTGATAACTTATTATAAATAACGTTATCATTATTATTAGTATCATTATAATTAGCAACACCATTAGAATTGCTTTTATTATTATTGTTAAATTATGGTAATTCTAACCACCATAATCAATCATCTTTATTGCAATTGATTTTGTTATTACCATTTTCATCATTATCATAAGACAGTGATAATAATAAAATAACATTTCATCAAAATATTTTTTCTTCTCTTTTTTTACAAAGTTAGCAAGAGTCATTATAGGAATATGACTTTCACTTCATTGTTTAATAACTTCCAACACTACATAAATAAATGATTATAAGAGAAGGAGTCGACGCCACTGTTTTATTTTTTCCAGTTATAGATAAAGCGATTCATATGGTTGATTCTGAAAAGGTCAGCGTCTCTTTTATTCCGTATCGTTTGTTACCTAATTCACCAGCCAGATACTGAAACAGCTTAAAGGTTATCACATTACTTTACCTCACGTTATATTTCCATTTTACCAAAAGATTATCTGTTTGTTTGTTTTTTTGGAATATAAGCGGATACTACTACAATTCTGGGTCTGTGTATTTGTCTTCCTTTTTTCTTCATTTTTGCGCACACACACACACATACACACACACACACACACACACACACACACACACACACACACACACACACATATATATATATATATATATATATATACATATATATATATATATATATATATATATATATATATATAGAGAGAGAGAGAGAGAGAGAGAGGGAGAGAGAGAGAGAGAGAGAGAGAGAGAGAGAGAGAGAGAGAATTTTCGTACACACACATTCATATATATATATATATATATATATATATATATATATATATATATATATATAAATAGAGAGAGAGAGAGAGAGAGAGAGAGAGAGAGAGAGAGAGAGAGAGAGAGAGAGATAGATAGATAGATAGATAGATAGATAGATAGATAGATAGAGAGAGAGAGACATACA
>NC_061826.1:28038834-28041334 GCF_019202785.1 Penaeus chinensis | reverse complement strand
ATATATTTATGTAGATATACATGTGTATGTATATATATATATACATATAAACACACACACACACACACACACACACACACACACACACACACACACACACACACACACACATACACACACACACCTACACACACACAAACACACACACACACATATATATATACATACACACAGATATACATATGTACGTATATATATATACATATAAACACACACACACACACACACACACACACACACACACATATATACACACACACACACACATATGTGTGTGTGTGTGTGTGTGTAAATATGTATTTATATACATATACGCATATGTATGTGTATATATATAAATATAAATAAATACACACATATGTACACACACACACACACACACACACACACACACACACATGTACACACACACACACACACACACACACATACACACATGTGTTTGTATGTCTGTATGTGTATTCCTTAAGTACAATAGTGCACAAACACGCGCATAAACACACAGGCACACACACACACACACTGTATCTATATCACATGTGGGTCCAAGTACACATATCTCTACACACAAATTGACAGCAAAAAGGAATACCGCGAGAGAGAGAGAGAGAGAGAGAGAGAGAGAGAGAGAGAGAGAGAGAGAGAGAGAGAGAGAGAGAGAGAGAGAAAGCACATACCGTTGGTATCTGAATCGCGTTCGTTTACATACAGAGCCGATGCTTGCAGTGGTTCCGGGCTGTCGGCGGTCATCGAAGAAAAATGTTTCCTATCTTCCTCCAACATTCCGACAAGCAGAGCCACGCAGATGCTCCCCGATGGCTCATTCCTTGAACGAGGCTTCCCTTGTCCCGCCCCCTCCCTTTGGGAAAGTAAATTCTGCTCTTAGCCATCGTCTGATAGATGAAACAGCAGGCATAAGTCAAAAAGCGCGGGTCCCACCAACGTGATTTTATGCTCAGGAGAAACATTTGAACTCCAGATTGTCGAGGCGGAATTTCCCCCCAGATGTATATATATATCCTGGAACGATCTGCAAATAGCCCCTTCTCTCTCAAGTCGACGGTTCCGATCCCATAATATAGGCCAGATATACATATTCCATCTAGTGAGTGTAGAGGAAAACCTGCAATATTGTCCTTTGAAATGTATAGATATGTAGATTTCCAGCCACGGATAAAGCTTTGTTACCCCTGAATAGCCTCGCTTCCAGACCAAACCAAGGCCAGGTTTTCTGTTCCGGATCGTCTGTCTGTCTGTCTGCCTGCCTGTCTGTCTGTCTGTCTGTCTGTCTGCCTGCCTGCCTGCCTGCCTGCCTGCCTGCCTGCCTGCCTGCCATTCTGTCTGTCTGCCTGCTTGCCTGCCTGTCTGTCTCTCTGTCTGTCTGTCTCTCTGCCTGTTTATTTGACTGTCTATCTGCCTGCTTGCCTGCATCCATTCCTTTGCCTGTTTCCTGGCGGCCTCACTAGGTATAAATCCGTCGCTTAGTGTCTTTTAGATTTATAGAGATTCAAACCCAGCATCTGTGACTGAATTAATTACAACCTTCCTACACTTCATTTATAATGCAAAGACGCAGTTTCCCGTTCTTTGATTTGGTTCCTTTGCATCGGGCAAATCAATCTTATTTTCTCAAATCTTAAATTTACAATGTATTTTCGTAGAATGAAGAAAATATACAAAAGTAAATGTATAAAAGTGCAATCTAAGTTTCTCTATTTAAGTTTGTACTTGTTTCTGCCTCTGTTTATGACACGATATTAGAACACTAGTCTTGCAGAATATCACTTTACCTTATGTTTCTACTTAAAACATTTACATTCGCTCTAATATTCAAACTTTTTGCATCACCCTAATGGACTTCCCCGACGTTCAGGTTATCTATGAATACAATTATCATCTGCATAGCAAACTGAGGCACTTTTAATATGCAGTATTTTAAATGGATCCCATTATTACGCTTAAGGATTTGCTTAATTGCGCATATCCTTTGATCCATCTCCTCTACATGATGAGGTTCATTAAATATCTCACAGGGATGAGTGCAGCCTCTCTTTATCGAAGAAGGGAAGATGCATTTTAGGGAAGGAGAGATGGGAGTACAGACGAGAAGGATGACGATAGATGGAATTGAGGAGGAGAGGCATCTGGAAAACTAAATGCATCGTAGCAAAGGAGAAATTAGAGTAGCGGCAAAAGAGGAAAGTAAATCAGTCGAGTAAGAGGGAGAAAGATTAAGAGGAAGCGTGAGAAGTATTCCTAGAGCTCGGGGAAAGGCACAACGAGGTAAGAACACAAGTGGTATTTGGAAGAGAAGAAAAACTAACATATGAATCAGTGAATCGGAAAATAAGGGAGGAGACAGATAAGTAAGTAAATAAACAGGAGTATATAGGTCAAGAAATAGATAACCGTTTCCTCAACATTCCTTCACATCGATGAAAATGTGATTTTATTCTGTTCCATAGCTATCTCAAAACAGAAGGGAGAGACAGACAAAAAT
>NC_061826.1:28013834-28016334 GCF_019202785.1 Penaeus chinensis | reverse complement strand
TCAAATTAAGATTATACTCAACTTCATTAGCTGGTTGTAAAAATATTATCAAATGCAAATCATTATACTGATTTCCAGTGGTTGCTCTCACAAATATAGCTAACTTAGCGTTAAAAGGAGTATATTAGCGTTTGATTATGTTTACATCAGATTAGAAAAAAATAAATATAAAACCTTTCGGATAGTCCAGGAGTTGTGTTGTCAAGTTCTATCCTTTGTCCAACTCTAAGTAGGTTTGATCTGAAGACGTCTGTGGAAGCCTGAGGAGGACCTTCTATGTTTCCCGTCCATTCTAATGATTCTTCAACTGCTCATGCTGCGTATTCAATTCCAAGATATTTAACTCATATTCTGTACCTTCACCCAGCATCCAAACGTCACTGAGACTATGATGGTGGGCCCAAACAACAACAACGATAATAACAAAAAGGCATTCCTCTCTCACTACTACTATCCCTTTGCCGTTTGCGTTAAGAGATGAAGCTAGCGAAACTCAACATGACAGGACTACGACTATTTTTTTTTTTAGTCTCAGCTGTGCTGAACGATAACAGTTCCAGTTGCTGAAAACAACTGCAGACTTACTGTGATGGACAATATTGCAATTACAGCTATCTGAACAATTATAACAATAGAGTCAACTTTATGGTGAGCAGCTGCTATTCCAGCTGTTCTGCACCAGCCTTCAACAAGTCAATCCAAATCTATTATCATAATTTTGTTTCCTAGAGACATTGTGGCAATGCTTGATCCAGCCACGAGAGCCATACCATCCGCAAGAGGAACACAAAGGAATACGGCCTCTTAAAGGTGAAGCAGAACAAGCCAATCTTGAAGACGACCTGCAAGGCGAAACCCCTGTAAGCCTTGTGGAACACGCTGCCGAATAAACCATCTTTAGGAAGGATGATGGTTGGCTCTTGGGACTTAAAGGAGACGTGTTATCTCTCTGAAGACGAATGTCTTTAACGTAAGTCTCGAGGGACCGAGGGAATGACCTTGAAGTGCAGGAGCGAAGAGACAAATCGACGACACGTGCGCGGGACGGCGGGAAGGGGGCTGGCGGCACCTTTTTCAAGGTCATTGAGTTGGTAGTCGAAGGGACCGTTTTTGGGATCTTTCTTTTCGAAAATATTACTTTGTGGTTTTCTTTTCTTCATATTTGTCTCTGCTCTTTCCCTCCTTCCTATTTCTTGTGTCGTTCGTCTGGTTCTTCGAGGAAAATGTTATACTTTTATTGCCTCGACCTTCTTTCTTTCTTCCTATTCTTCTACTCCATTTATCCTCCGCCATACTTATCCCCTTTTTTTAAGTGTTGCTCCATGTTTCCCTCCCCCCCCCCCCCCCCCCGTCTCTCTCTCTCTCTCTCTCTCTCTCTCTCTCTCTCTGTTTTTTCTCTCTTTCTATCGATTTATCTCTATCCGTGTGTGTGTATGTGTGTGTGTCTGTCTCTCTTTTTCTTATTCTCCTTCTATCCCTGTATCTTGCCTCGTGGTCATTGGGTTGTTTGCCGAGGAGCGTTTTCTGGACTCCGTGGAAAATACTGTTTTGTTTTCGTTTGCTTTCTGCCTCTTCTCTTATTTCTTTTCTCATTCTCTTTCATATTTTTTTCTCACTTCTAATCCTTATCAGCCTGTGTCTACATTAAAACACACACACATATATATAGATAGATAGATACAAAGATAGATAGATAGATAGATAGATAGATAGATAGAGAGACAGATAGATTTGACCGTGAATCAGTTGGTCGGCTTGTCCATCTCTCACTCTTATCCTCCCATCTCCACCCCCCTTTATCATTCGCCCCTTCCCTCTTCCCTTCTCTCCTTCTCGCCTCTCCCCTCTCCCTTAATCACTCTTTGCTTCCCTCTTCTTTTAGCACACCCTCCTTCATTCTCTGTCTCTCCCCTTCCGACTCCTTCCCTCCTCTCCCCCTCTCTCTCCTCTCCCTTCCTCCTTATCCTTCCCACCTCACCTTTCTTTCTTTACCTCCCCTCTCTCCCCATCCACTCTCCTTTTCTCGCTTCCCTCCGCCCCGCGTCGAATCTCCTTCGCGATCTCCATGTCTATCTCCAGATCTGATGATAGATCGAGAGTTCAACCGCAGTCACCAATCATCCTCTTGGTGGTGATCTTACATAATGGTCTCCTGAGGTCTGGCGAGGAGAGGAGCACTCCGGGTACGTACCGACTTTTATTGATATGTTTTCCTTGATTTTGAAGGGTTTAAGGCTTTGTACTATGAGCAGGATCACGCGGACTGTTATTGCTAAATTGTGGTTAGAATGAATGGGGATGTTTTCCATGGTCCAAGTACAGGTTGATTAGATTACAGTGGGTGGGTGGGTGGGGGGATCGCGAAGCTACCGGGAAAAAAAAATGTAGGGCTGTTTGGGAGGAGTTTGTCAATGTTCAAATGAAGATCAGTGAAGTGGTGTCTTCAAGCCAAGTTATCTAGGAATATTAGATTACATATTGGTAAAGGAGTATTGACGAA
>NC_061826.1:27973834-27978834 GCF_019202785.1 Penaeus chinensis | reverse complement strand
AGAGAGGGAGAGGAAGGCAGATAGATAGATAGGTATATATATATATATATATATATATACATACACACACACACACACACACACACATATATATATATATATATATATATATATATATATAGAGAGAGAGAGAGAGAGAGAGAGAGAGAGAGAGAGGGGGAGAGAGAATGTGTGTGTATGAGAGAGAAAGAGAGAGAGAGAGAGATAGATAGATAGATAGATAGATAGAGAGAGAGAGAGAGAGAGAGAGAGAGAGAGAGAGAGAGAGAGAGAGAGGTAAGCAGTACAGATACATACAAGTCACAGGGAATGCCCATGAATCACCACCGCACCCATTCGCCGGGCCCGCGCCCAGCCTCCACCATCTCCCAAATCCCCTGAAACAGACCAGCCTGCCTAATCACGGGTTGCACTCGCAGAACCAACATCAACCTCCTTCCCTCCGAAACAAAAATGCGATCCATCAACCGCCACATAAACATGATAGGTACCCAATTTTATGCTAATGCTTTTCTCCCTCGCTTCCCGGGGAGAAAAACGGGAGGCGCTTACTATTTGCAGGTCTCAGCAATAACGCTAAGTGCATAATTCATTGAGAAGAAGAGGGAAATATATACACATATATATATTCATATATATGCATATATATATATATATATATATATATATATATATATATACATATACATACATACATGAATACGTACACACACACACACACACACACACACACACACACACACACACACATATATATATATATATATATATATATATATAAGTTTGTATTTCTCTGTATGTGCATTTGGTATTCTATACACACAGAAACACACCTGCGTTTGTGTCTATACATGTCGTACACAAATTTGTAAATAAAGAGTACACAAGGAAGTTTCTCCATTCGCTTACTGATGAATTAGCGGAAGCATGAAAACAAAACTCACAGCATTAATTCCAAAGTCTGGTAATTCTAAACGAATTATTAAACAATTAAATTTCCATACAGGAAAATTTTTGCGTTCCGAGATATGCCCATATTTACATAAAGTCGAATTAGAGCACATTTCTTCTCGAAAATACAACGAGAGACAAAAGGGTATTAACTCCTTCCTCACAAGTACTTAGGCCTAAAAGGATACTCACTGTTAGAAACAATAAGAAACAAAGTTAAAGAGAAACAAAAAAACAAGCAATATTAGGCAATCATAATAGACAAAAATAAGCAATCATGTTGATACTATGGCGTCCCCTATCTCTGCTCGGGCATAATGTAGCAAACTTCCTCCAAAGACCAATTATGTGTGATTAACTCGACCGCGTGACTAAAGAATGAAGTGATAGATTGTAGAAGTCTGTAATATAATCTTTCTTGTGATATTTCAAAACGTCCCGAGTCTCCCCCACAACCATCAATCACATACTATTTTCCGAACTTTTTTTTCCTTTTTCATTTGAAAGTAAACAGATCCTCATCTTCCTCTTTAGACCACACACCCTTGGGACTCAGCTCGACCCCGTTTCTACGAATACCAGCAGCAGTCGAAACCCTAATGAAGCAATGGCTATGTTTAAACACACGATTAGTGAAAAAGGCCTTAACACACGACGAGATCAAGCACATGGCTCGAAAACTCAACAGAAACAGTATCGAAACACTCGACTCGCCCTCGCCGATTCGAGAGAACACGAAAAGGGGAGAAAAACTCATTCAAGCCGGGACTCCATCGAAGTTCGGTCCAATTTGTCAACCTCAGGGGAAGGGACCACCCTTTGAGACGCGCCCCTAGCCACTAAGTTATTCCAGAGTGCTTTCCTGTATTGTGGCGGAGGGAATGTATGTCATGCTTTGTTTGGTGCTCGATAAACTTCGCTGGTTCTGAATGTTGGATCAAGAGACTTTGATGGTTTTACTGATAGCTGTGCGGTGTAAGGTTGTGTTGGAGATAAGAGACGAGAGAAAGCGATTCCTTTTGCGTAACAGGTGGTGGTGAACTCTAGAGTCATTATGAATTCACGGGCCGATAAGATTTTCAAGCGCTGAATTAGGTATGATGATAAAACCGATATCTACGACAATGATAGCATTTTTGGATTTATATTTATAATCATTACCATCATCATCATCATCATCATCATCATCATCATCATCATCATCATCATCATCATCATCATCATCATCATCATCATCATCATCATCATTATCATCATTATCATCCTTATCGTCTTCATAACAGTAAAATTTTAATGATAATAATAATAATAAAAGTAATAATAATAATAATAATAATAGTATTAATAGTGTTGATAGTAATAATAATAATAATAATAAAAATGATAGTAATAATAACTACAATAATAATGATAATGGCAATGGTAATGATAGTAATAATAATAGTAATAACAATGATAATAGGGAGGATTATGACCATAATGAAAATAGCACTACTTCTACAACTATTAATAATAATAATGATAATAGAAATAATAATAGTAATGTTAATGATGGTGACTAGCAGTCATAATAGTAATGATGATAAAAGTAATGATAATAACAAAATGACAACAAAAACAACAACAATAATATAATAAATAAAAGTAATAATCATGTTATGATAAATAATGAAACAAAAAAATATGATAATAATGATGGTACCAGCAATAACAATCACAGTTTGTATAATCAATCTCCGCGAAATTATTATTTCTATCGTCACTGTCACTGTCTTTGCTATTAATATTGTTGTTTTCTGTTATATCGATTACATTATGAAATGATAGTTCTTTTATGTGTCTACTGTCTTTTCCTGTTATTTAGATCAGGAATTTACTTCACCTTATTTAACTCTTCATCTTATAAACAACAACAAGAAGCTTGCATGCTAATCTGAAACTGATTTGATTGCGAAGTCACTTTAGTTAAAGAATATTGTATCCGAAGACACAGTCATTAGCACGGTTTATTTTAGCGACAGGAAAACGCTTCCACTTGGTAGCTAAATATATTTGATTGACTTTTTTATTAACGTTTCGATTAATTCTTGGCATAAGCGGGGAGCACCTTGCAGCAGAACCTATACCCATCCTATACCATGCAGCTTCGAGCACTAATTCCTGGGATGTCAGAGTTAACAGGGTGGATGCTGCGAGATGATGGAAGGGCCACAATTTGTCAATTTCTATGCTGCAAGCGAGGCACTGATATTTAAAGTGCCATTATGCCGGAACACCGCGCTACTTAAAGTTTCATAAAGAATAAGTTAACATGGATTTACTGAGGCCATTAACGATCCGCAGAGCCTCCTTCCCCCGCCGCCTCATCCCCAATCCTTTCCTTCTCCGCTTCTTCCCCCTCCCTCTTTCTCTTCTATTTCTTCTCTTCTCTTCTTTTTTCCCTTTGTCTTTCTCTTCCTCCTCTTTTTCCTCTTCCTCCTCCTGTTACTCTTCTCCTTCCCTTCTTCATCATCCTGCTTCTCCACTCTTCTTACTCTTCCTCTTTTTCTTTCTCCCCTCTCCTCCTCCCTGTCCTTCTTCCTCCTCCCTCACCTCCTCCTCCTCCTCCTTCTCCTCCTCCTCCTCCTCCTCCTCCTCATCATCATCATCATCATCATCATCATCATCATCATCATCATCATCATCATCATCATCATCATCATTATCATCATCATCTTCTTCCTCCTGCTCCTCCTCCTCCTCCTCCTCCTCCTCCTCTTCCTCCTCCTCTTTCTCTTCTTCCTTCTCCTCTCCCTACTCTTCCTCTCTCCCTACTTTTCTTCCTCCTTTCCTCTCTTCCCTTCCTCCACCCACCATCGCCGCTCCCCACTTTCATCCACTATTTCTCCAAGAAATTTCTCGACCATCTCAACTCTTAATGAGGCTACACGATTTAGTGTATTTACTTTACATATTTTATTTTGCTTAACATTCATTACTGACGGATGTGCGAGATCTGAAGAATCTCACGAAAGGAGAGCAAAATGCAAGCTGTCGGAGGAATCATCAGTTCACTCAGATGTGTGTGTTTGTAACTTTATTTGCGTGTCTGTGTGTGCTTGTTTCCCTGGGTGTTTGATTTCATAACATTGTGATACAGTTTCTCTTTGTTTCAGAAGAAATCAGTTTCATAAATCCTTGGTATAATGTTAATGTACTATCGTTTGTATAATGGGATATTAATTTCTAGCAACGTGCATTCTGAACCTGGTAACTTGTACGATATCATTACTTCAACGAAAATAATAGTAGTGTTAACACTAAAAATGATGATGATAGACCCAATTCTATTTCTACTCCTGTGTTAATTATAATGATAATAATAGCAACAACGACTATAATAACACCAATGACCATAATAATAATAATGATAATAGGGACCATAACGGTTTTGCGGATAATGATGATAATAATCAAAGAATTTGTGATCCATTTGAGTATCAAAGATGTGCTTTTTACTCCCAGGGAAAAGAACACTAAATGTGGCAACCATCAACATGAAATAATCTGGTGCACCCAGCATTTTATCATGTCATTTTATAAATAATGTTATGTAAATGTTAATCTAAGTTTCATATTACATTTGGTAAATGATAATGCTGTGTGATGCTGGTATATTAACATGATAGCAGCAAGCTATTTTATCACTCCGGTAAATAATGCAGCTTCACAAAATATCTATTTCATTTTCATATTACATTTGATGAGTATATACTACATGGGATTAAAATAAACCACTGTCTTTTATCCTTTTTCTTTGTAGAAGTTTATTATTCAGAACGGACTGTTTGAACATTTCATCAATAAGTTTGATTCCCCGTCTATGTACCAAGCGTATGATTTTAGAATGAATCAAACCTCGCCTCGATCTATACGGATATCTCCCCTAATATCTCCATTGTCCCCTATTGAACACCTCTGGGAATCTGGTTAAGCCTTTGATCGTTGCATTCTCTTAGATGCATTGTAATGATAAATGGGAGTTGCAATGCTGAAAGGCAAGGTGGGAA
>NC_061826.1:27878834-27881334 GCF_019202785.1 Penaeus chinensis | reverse complement strand
AAAATTTATGTTGTAAAAAAAAAAAAAAAAAAAGAGAGTGAATTTAGAGTTAAAATAAAAATCGGCAAAAAAGATACCGTTGTATTGATTCCCTCCTTTCGTGCTGACTACATCGACGAGTCATGCGTGTCGTGCAGAATATCTAATTGCAAACTGGGCATTAAACATGACGCTACCAAAAATCCTTTCTTGTTTCGGACGCTGTCATTTTAAGAGCAGGGTGCCATCTGGTGTCCAGGTAGTCAGTCCACATGATGGCAAAGATCTCCGTCTCCTTCGCGTAATATACCCCTGTTCCTCCGCATCAATACGCATACAGATTGACTTTATTACCGCCTACATAAGTGTGTACTTTATTCGGTTCCCTGGAGCTTGGGCTCTTTCTTAAAAAATAAAAACGTCCGCTTCCCCTGATTGTATTCTGGTTTCCCTTGAGGCGATTCCATTAAAGAAAACGGACTGCGGTGACTGCCTGACCGACCCCGGGTAGGGAGTGTACGAACCTCGAGGACATGGATTATATCTCTCCCGTAAATCTCTCGATCGGAGGATGTATCAGATCGCCAGGATATTTAAATCTTGTGAAAAGAGAGACTATTGAAAACGCATTTTTTAAAGGCAAAGTACTCTATTTGCCGGGTCGTGAGGGTAGTCGTCCGTCTGATCACAGGAAATGTAGGTATCCTCTAGAATTATATATCTCGCGGAATTAGATGAATGGTGTAATATAAGTGTCTCTTGCCATAAAAGTACTAAGGATCACAATGCCTGAATCAGAACGAAACGACCCAGTTGACAGTTCTTGCCATTTTTGGCGAGTTCGAACTCCATCATTAGTCAATGGTAACCACGGGGCATCATCGTCCACAGGAACGAATCATTACGAAATGTTCTGTTCTACAGAAGGAACGGACGAGAGAGAAAAATATATATCCACTATTTTCAGATTTCAAAAGATAGCTTCTGTCAACAATTTCAGCGAGTTTTCCGCTCGGTTGCAGATTTCCTTTGTATTTAGGAAGTATCCTGATTTCAGATTTTGAGAGCAAGCGTAACATTACAAAACTAGAGTAAAACAGAAGAAATTATCTAGAAAGGAATTAAGGGCGGTCGCGAACAACAGATAAACTTCTCACAACACATAACATTTTCACTAACGACACCAATATCATACCCTTAGCATTAAGCCCTTCCAGGTCACGACGAAGTCATTTGAATAAATCTTCATAAATCTCAGCATCCTCTTTTAAAATCCAAGAGAGAGAGAGAGAGAGAGAGAGAGAGAGAGAGAGAGAGAGAGAGAGAGAGAGAGAGAGAGAGAGAGAGAGAGAGAGAGAGAGAGAGAGAGAGAGAGAGAGAGAGAGAGAGAGAGAGAGAGAGAGAGAGAGAGATAGAGAGAGACAGAATGTCAAACACAGACAGATAGACAGAAATAGAAATAGAGAAGGGAAGAGAAAAGAGGGAATCCGAAAGCCAGCCAAGACGATCTTTATTTGAAAGTCATAAATAAACGTGATAATCACCGGCGTCCTCCTAAAGCTTCTGGCAACACTGACCTGCGGATCAGCTGATTGGGGGTCACTCTCACACAAATGGGTCATTTAACCGCATATATCATTGGCTTATGGAACCATAAGAGCGAGTGAGGATGCCTCCGCCTAACTCTTCAGCCCACAGACAATAGATTAAATGTTATTACCCTCTAATTTCTTATGAAATCCACATTATTCATAGCATGGTGTCCCACTTATTATCCATTTGATTATAAATGTGCATGTGGTTTGTTCTTCACTTTTATATCCTTGGCTGATTTTTCCTGACTGCAAACCCGCTTGTGTGTGTTTGCTGTTCTTTTATCAGATGATTAGAAGACAGGCTTTACGAGTTCCAGCACTATTCCTTCTGAGTAATTCCTCCTGCCGTTCCTCAGTTATTCTGGATAATCTTCTTACCTTTTAAATTTCACTCCACAATGCTTTGCTTTCTAGTTAGGTCTTCAAAGTCCCTAATTACCTTTTTTATTCGTTTTTTTTTTTATTAAGTTCATTAACTTATTCATTTATTATTATCTATTTTGAGAAAATCGGCAAGCAATATCACTTCATCAGAGGAATTCATATGTAGTATTACATTCACCGAATCCTCTAACTCATAACGGTTCCGCCATTGTAACCATATCTATTCCATACATACCTTCCTTGATTTATCTGTCCATCTATAGTCGTATATTTGTCAGTGTTTGTATGAATACATCTGATTGTACATACAATTAAATCATTAATAGTAATACTGATAGCGATAGAAAAATAATAATTTGTTATTTCAATTAAAAATTGCAGTACTAACGGTTAACAATGCTATATTATGCTACATCATTCTTAATGTGTGTAAGCGGATTTATTTTCAAGCTTTTCCTATATTCGCTTAGTTTACAGACAGCTTCCCAAGAAGAACCTTCAAGGTATGTATCAATTTGTTTTGGTCTAAACAGAATCCTGAT
>NC_061826.1:27803834-27808834 GCF_019202785.1 Penaeus chinensis | reverse complement strand
GTAGGAAGCCTTTCTCTGAAATACATGCCGTTTTGCATTTGATTTTTTTTTTTTAACCTAGTAACAAATTAAATGAAATCATGCATAATATTCAAAAATGCAAATCATAAAATAAATATTAAGTCTTGTCCCATAATAAACTTTATATAAAATATATAGTGGTAAAAACGTTCAAATAATAATAACAAAGATGATGATTATTATTATCATTGTTATTAGTGTCATTATCATTACTATAATTGCCATCATCATCATCTTTATTATTATTATTAATATTATAATCATTATTATTATTATTATTATTGTTATTATTATTATTATTATTATTATTATAATTATTATTATTATTATTATTATTATTATTATTATTATTATTATCATTATTATTATTATTATCATTATTATTATATTTTTTTATTATGATTTTGTTGTTGTTGTTGTTGTTTTCTTGTTGTTGTCACTACTACCACTACTACTACTACTATTATTATTATCATTGTTATTATTATCATTATTATCATCATCATTATTATTATCGTTATTATTATTATTATTATTATTATGATAATCACTACAACTACTACTACTACTAGTATTATCTTCACTATTATCATTATGTTCAATATTAGCATTATTATTATTGTTATTATCGTTATTATTCTCATTATCATTATCGTTGTTGTTATAATCATCTTTATTATCATTATCTTTTTTATCATCATTATTGTCATTTCCATTATCATCATTATCATTATTATTACTATCTTTATTGCCATCATGATCATGTTTTAACATATAAAGGCGAAAAATATATATGACTTTCATTATTAGGAAGGATGGAGGACGAGATAAGCAGAGGATGTGAAGGTGTTAGAAAAGAAAAAAAACATTAAAATAAGTGTATAAGGATCGAGAAAAGAATAAGAATATGATAAAAGGTGAAATGTGAAGAAAAAAATAATGAAGCTTGGAAGATACGATCAATAAGAAGAAAACGTAAACAACAACATTAATAATCATCATCATCTTAATTAATACCAGATAAAATATGAAAAAATACGACCAAGCAGAGAGAGAAAAAAAAAAAACTGAAATTTTCAAAAGAGATATGAAAACAAAATGAAAGAGGAAGAAAGTGAAAGAATCTGAATGTGAATGTAAATATGAATATAAAAAACGAAAAGGAAGAGAAAAATGAATCATAAAAAAGAAACGAAAACAGATGAAAAGAGAAAAGGTGAATATAAAAACGGAAAGTGATAAAAGGAAGTATGAAAAAGGAAGAGAAACGAAAGAGAAATGTTACAGAAGAAGAAGAGAAAAAAGTCGGGGAATAGTAAAAAGGAGATAATGGGGAAGAAAGAGAATTAAAAAAAAAAAAAACGAAAAAGTGAAGACTCTCACAAGAAAATATAAATAGAACGAAGAATACTAAGGAGACGAAAAAGTTAAAACTTTCATTAAACAACGATAATAGAAAGTAAAGCATTAAGAAAACAAAAATATACAAAGAAAAGCTACCACGGGCTCCAGGCACCAAACCAGCACGAGGCTCCCTGATCACGTGTTGTCATGACAAATCATATGTTCTCTCGCCAAGACGCAGTGCAGCCTAAGCAAATATTGCATTTCACAGCAGTTTTACAGATCTCTTAACAAACAAGCGATCGTGAGTTCTCTCGCAGCTCGCGTTACTCACGAGGCTGCTGAGCAAACAGTGAATTTGCTGACTGCACCTTTCGAATGGGTTGAAGGCGAATGGGAAGGTTTATTCCATTTTCCCGGCAGTCCATCAGAGGGTGAATTATATATAATCTTCCCTGGCACATTTGTTCATCGTGAATTTTTAGCGGACGACCACCTGTGAGTTATGTTACCTTTGCCTGCCTGATTTTTTTTTTTTTTTTCCACCGTGAATATTTCTGTTCTTTTTTTTTTTCTTTTTTTTTTGATACGTTCTTTTTCTCTGCTCTGTGGCTCTCGTAAACATTTTCTTACCTTGTTTGGTTTATTTCTGCTGAGAGAAAAAAAAGAGGAAAATACTTGGATAAGCTGGTATTTTCACGCAGCGTTCAAAAAAGAGAGAGAAAAAAAGAGAAAGCTTTAGGGTACAATTAGAGTCGAAGACTAAAAGATATTTTACTGCGCCAGCTCTCCTTTTCAGTTTTCTTTCTGTTTCTTATTTCTTCGGATTTGTTTATCATTTTTCATGTTTATTCGTTTTCTTATTTTTCATTTTTATGTTCGCATTATTAATCATTCTTTCTCTTCCTGTTATCATTGCCATTTTTATCATAAAGATTATTAATATAATCAAAATTATCATCATTATTCTAATTATCATCACCATCATCATCATCATAATTATTATAATCATCATCATCATCATCATCATCATCATCATCATCATCATTATAATTATCATCATCATCATCATCATCTTCATCAACATCATCATTGTCATTATAAGATTTTGTTCATATTATAGTCATTCATTTTGTGAATAATTACTATTACCTTCATTATCAGTGATAATTAACAGTATCAATAGTAGTGCTGGTAATACTTTTGATATTATTACGTTTTTGATTAGTAGTATTAACATCATACTTATTATTGTTATCATTATTATCATTATTATTATTATTATTATTATTATTATTATTATTATTATTATTATCATTATCATTATTATTATCATCATCATTCTACTTTTTGTTATTATTTATTATTACCTTTAATTATCAATATAGAATGATAAAAATAATAATGACCATAATAATGATAATAATGATTATGATAATGATAATGATAATGATAATTATAATGATAATTATAATAAAATAATAATAACAACAATAATAATAATAATAATAATAATAATAATAGTAATAATAATGATAATAATAGTAATGATAATGGTAATTATAAGAAAAATGATAATAGTAATAATAATCATAATGACAAAAAAATAATCTTGATAATAGTGATGATGATAATTATAACACTACAACTTCTGATAATAATAATAATGAACGTGATAATGAGAATAATAATGATAATAATAATAATAATAATAATAATAATAATAATAAAAGTAATAATAATAATGATAATAATAACAACAACAACAACAATGATAATATTAATTTTGATAATGCTACAAACAGCAACAATAATAATATCAATAATGATGAGAATCATAATAATAACAACAACAACAATAATAATAATAATAAAAACAATGTTAATAATGATAATAATAATAATAATAACAACAATAATAATAATAAAAAAAAAAAAAAAAAATAAAAAAATAATAATAATAATAATAATAATAATAATAATAATAATAATAAAAATTATAACATTAACATCAAAATAAAAGTAATAATTATTATTGAAATAATTATAATAATAACAATATCAATGATAATATCAATAACAATAATAATAATAGTAATAATGATAATGGTGATAGTAGTATTAATATTAATAAAAATGATAATAATAATAATAATAATAATAATAATAATAATAATAATAATAATAATAATAATAATAAAGTATTAATTATAATAACGACAATATTAATAATAATGATACTATAAAAAATTATATTGATAATAACGGAACAACAACGATGATGATAATAATGATAATAATAATATTAATAATAACGATAATAATAATAATAATAATAATAATAATAATAATAATAATGATAGTAATAATGATAATTATAATAATAATGATAATAACAATAGTAATAATAGTAATAATAATAATAATGATAATAATAATAATAATGATAATAATAATAATAATAATAATAATGATAATAATAATAATGATAATAATAATAATAATAATAATAACGAAAATAATGCCAATTTAAGAATTAACTATAACAGTAATAATAATAATGCTAATAATCATTATGATAATGATAGTAATAATAATAATGATAATAACAATAATGATAATAATAATAATTATAATAATAATAATAATAATAATAGTAGTAACATTAATAATGATAATAATACTGATAATGATGATGATGATGATGATGATGATAATAATAATAACAATAATCATAATAATAATGATAATAATAATAATAATAATGATAATGATAATGATAATGATAATGATAAGAATAATGATAATGATGCTAATAATAATAATAATAATAATAATAATAATAATAATAATAATAATAATAATGATAATGATGCTAATAATAATAATAATAATAATAGTTATAACAACAAATTATAGTTATATTGAAATGAATAATAACAATAATAGTAATGATAACAATAATAATAATAACGATGGTAACAATCATAGTAGTAATAGTAATACTAGCAATAATAATGATACAATGATAATAGCAATAATAGGAGTAGTAATAAGAATGATAATAATAATAATAATTATTATAATAATAATAATAACAATAGTAGTAATAATTATAATAATGATAATAATAATAATATAAGTAGTAGCAGTAGTAGTAGTAATAATAATAATAATTATAGTAGTAATGATAATAATAATAGTAATAATACTAATAATATAATAATAATGATAATAATAATAATAATAATAATAATAATAATAATAATAGTAATAATACTAATAGTAATAATACTACTACTACTACTACTAATAATAATAATAATAGTAATAATAATAATCATCATTATAATAATATGCATGATAATGTTGATAATGAAAATAATGATAATAGTAATGATAAAATTTATGACAATAATCATTTTAAAGATAGTAATAAAACGATGATAAAAATAACTGTAATGATTATCATTATAATCAGTGCGATTTGAAAATGATCATTATTATAATAAAAATGAAAATACTAACGATAAAACTATAGTAATTATGATAATTATAATATTATCACTGGTGATAATGATGATATTATTGATAAAACAATAATGATAACAGCAATGATAATGATCATGATGGTA
>NC_061826.1:27771334-27773834 GCF_019202785.1 Penaeus chinensis | reverse complement strand
TATTTCTTCAGGCTGTCACTAAAGCATGTCACTAGCCACCAATTTGTTATGCCTGTTACCTGATTTCCCAGGACACACTTTCTTCTCATTAATGTTGATGTTTTTTTTTATTCCAGTTTACTAAATATTGTGAAAATTGCTATCTACATATATGAAATAGTGATCTTTAACCCAATGAACGCGGCTGCCAAGACTACAATGCCATGCCCACTTTAATAAATGTTTTATATATTATCTTTACACATAGATGGCTCTACAAGTGCTTAGTCACCAAGGAGTCAGCTATTACCCTTACCTATCTCATCTATTTACCTTTTTCCTTCGTTTTTTGAAAGATTCACTTAAATTATTTTATCATCTTTGATGTTACTAATATTTTGATAACAATTTGATACTCACAATATCAATAAGAATGGTAACAATGTCAATATTAGTAGTATTCGAAAGAAAAACACATTTTCCCGCCAATTCAAGGAATGGAGAAATCAGGATCGATCACTATAGCCAACTGACAGACTCCTTGCTGTTGAGCACACGTGGAGCCATCTGTATGTAACACAACTCACTAAAAGGTAAAGGGGACAACAAATATGTCCGCTGATATTGGGTTAAAGTTTGATCGAATATGAGTGTATAAGTTCCGTTAATGTTACTTGTTGTTTTATCCTTTTCGTTATTAATATTATTGTTATTATTTTTTTGTTATTATTATTATTACTATTATTATTATTATTATTATTATTATCATTATTATCATCATCATTATCATCATTACTGTTATGATGATGATGAGAATGATGATGATGATGATGATAAGGTTGGTTATTATTATTATTATTATTATTATTATTATTATTATTATTATTATTATCATTATTATTATTCACTACCGGTACTACTATTATCATCCCCATCATCATCATCACCATCATTGTCCTCATCATCATCATCATTATTACTAATGTTACTATTATTGTTATCATTATTATTTTCATTATTATTATTGTTATTATTATTATCAACATTATTATCTCTTTTATTTTTATTTTTATGTAATAATAATAATCATCTTTATTATCATTATTATTATCATTACTATTATCGTTATTATTATCTTTATTATAAAATTACTATTATTATTATTATTATCATAATTATTATTAATAATATCACTAATGATATCAATGATAATAATAATGATAATGATGATGATAGTAATAATAATAATAACAGTGATAATAATGATAACAATAATAATAATTATAATAATAATAATAATAATAATAATAATAATAATAATAATAATAATGAAAGAATAATGATAAAGATAATAATGATAATGATACTAGTAATAAAAGCAATAATGGTGATGATAATAATAATAATAAAAACGATAAAAATAATAATTATTATTATTATCCATACCAGTATCATTACTAGAATTGTTAGTTTATTATTATCATTATTATGATTATTATTATATTAATATTATCACCATTATTCTTGTTACTATCATTATTATCATTATAAACATCATCAATCATTATTATTATCATCATCATTATCATTATTATCTTCATCATCATTATTATAATTTTCATTATCATTAGTATTATTATTATTATCATTATCATTATCATTATTATTATTATTATTATTATTTGTATTATTATTATTATTATTATTATTATTATTATTATTATTATTATTATTATTATTATTATTATTATTATTGGTGTTGTTGTTGTTTTCATTATTGTTATTGATATTGGCATTATCATTATTATTATCATTGTAATTATTGTCATTATTATTATCACTTTTATTTTTATTATGGGTATTATTATTATTATTTTCATTATTATTTTTATTATTATTATTATTATTATTATTATTATTATTATTATTATTATTATTATTATTATTATTATTTTTATTATCATTATTATTATTATCATTATTATCATTACTATTATTATTATTATTAATAATAATGATATTATTATTATTATCATTATCATTATCATTATAATTATTATCAGAGTTATTATCAATATCATCATTATTATTATTGTTATTATAACTATTGTTATCATTCTCATTACAATTATCATTTACATTGTGATCATCATCATTATTATCATTGTTACTATTGTTGCTGTAATTTTTGTTATTATTATTGTTATTAATATTATTTTTATCATTATTTTATCATTATTATTATAATAATTATTATTATCATTATTATTATTATTATTATTATCATTATTCTTTTTATTATCATTATTATCATTACTGTTATTATTTTAATAATAATAATAATAATATTATTATTATTATTATCATTATTATTATCAATATCATCATCATTATTGTTATCATAACTATTGTTATCATTATTATCATTTCTATTATCATGTTCATTGTGATCATCATTATTGTTATCATAGTTGATATTGTTGCTGTAATTATTGTTATTATTATCATTATTATTGTTATT
>NC_061826.1:27763834-27766334 GCF_019202785.1 Penaeus chinensis | reverse complement strand
TACTAATGATAATAGTAATAATAATTATTATTATAATAATATAATGATAATAATAACAAGAACAAAAAAAATAATAATGATGATAATAATGATAACGATTGTAATTATAATAATAACAATAATAATAATAACAGCAACAGTAATAATAATGATAATAATAATGATAACAATTGCAATAATAACAATAATAATAATAATAATAATAATAATAATGATAATAACAATGAAAATATTGTCGATAATAATATTAATCATAATAATAATAATAATAATAATAATAATAATAATAATAATAATAATAATAGTAATAATAATAATAATAGTAATAATGATAATCATGATAAGAACAACAACAGCAATAATAATAATAATAATAATAATAATAATAATAATAATAATAATAATAATAATGATAATAATAATAAGAACACCAACAACAACAACAACAATAACAACAACAAAAATAATAATAGTGATAATAATAATAATATTAATAATAATAATGATAATAACGATAATGATAATAATAATAGTAACAATAATAATGATAATAATAATAATAATAATAATAATAATAATAATAATGATAATAATGATAATAATATCAATAATAATAATAGTAATAACAGTAATAGCAATAACAATGAAAATGAAAAAAATAATAATGATAATATTAATACAAAAAAATAATAACAATAACAATAATAATCACAATTATAATAATAATAATAATAGTAATGATAACAACAATAAAAAACAATAATGATAGTGATAGTAATAATAATAGTAATGATAACAACAACAATAACAATAATGATAATGATAATAGTTATGACGACAGCCAGATAAAAACCCTGACAGAGAGACGGGGAGCGAGAGGGAGGGCCTTAGCACTAACGGAAGTTGTTGCTTTGTCTTAGCAATGACTGCGGCAGTGTTCCGTGATTTATATTCGGGTTACCCTTGTTACTGTGGAAGGAGGAAATAACATACGCGCTAAAGAGAGGAGGAAACGGAGATGGAACAGAGGAATTAGGAGAATAGAATAATTTTTTTTTTAAATCTCAAAATGTAAAGTAGACTGCTGAGATGAGACATGAGGAAAGGGGAAAGACATGGGATGGCTTAGACTGAATGTATGAGGGGAAGATGAGCGTCTAGAATTAACAACTAGGAAAGAAAGAATTCGTATAATGAATATGATATAACATCAATGACAACACTACTAATGATAAAGGAATTAGACAGCATCTAAATAGTTCATAAATATTTATAGTTCATCAGTGAACAACTGATGAACTGTAAATCACATTCACAATAACCCTCTTTATGTAGTAAAAGAAACTGAATCATAACCCGTACACATATGTGTGTATGAACTGTCTCCTCTTCTTGTCTTCTGATTCTGCAAGAAATATATTTTGGAAACGAAAAGAAAGTGACAAGAAAATGTGCGGTGAAGAAGTGACGCAGTCTTTAGCAAGTTTTAGAGTTTTATGCCAAAGCAAAACTGAAGGTGTTACTCCTGTAAAGAAAGTCAAGACGGTCCAAGAGACCAAAGGATATTGGATATATCGAAGCGAAGGAAAAGGGTTTATGCAGAGAGAGAAAGAACTGGCGAAAAAAAGGAAGAGGGATGACAGATGGATGGGGGAGAACGAGAAAGAAAGAAGAGAGAGAGAGAGAGGGAGAGAAAGAAAAAGAGATATAAAAATTGAGATAGATAGATAAATAGATAGAAAGAGAAAGAGAGAGAAAAAAAGAGAGAGAGAAAGAGAGAAGGGGGGAGGGAGGGAGGGAGGGAGGGAGGGAGAGAGAGAGAGAGCTAGAGAGAGAGAGAGAGAGAGAGAGAGAGAGAGAGAGAGAGAGAGAGAGAGAGAGAGAGAGAGAGAGAGAGAGAGAGAGAGAGAGGGGGGGGGGGGGGGGGGGAGGGGAGAGAGAGAGAGAGAGAGAGAGAGAGAGAGAGAGAGAGAGAGAGAGAGAGAGAGAGAGAGTGAGTGAGTGAGAGAGAGAGTGAGTGAGAGAGAGAGAGAGAGAGAGAGAGAGAGAGAGAGAGAGAGAGAGAGAGAGAGAGAGAGTGAGAGAGAGAGAGAGAGAGAGAGAGAAGAATAGAGACAGAAAGAGTAGACGAGAGATATAGACATAAACACAGAGTTAGAAGGAAACAGATTGAACCAGGGAGCATTAAACAGACATACAGAATTACGGTGCTTGAGACAGTTTCCACAAGCCCGAGGTACAGAAAAAAAGCTGATTTTGCAAATGCCAAACTTCTCGAATTGGACAAACTCCTGACAATGTCGCCACTGCATCGTGATGAAGAACCACCGGGAGAGAATGTTGCAACCGAAAACGGAGAAGAGAAGGAAAAGAAGATGAAGAAATCGTATCGTGTAACTTCTTATCTTCAAACAAACCTTCCAAAGGGTCTCGGGCGGTGAACAGAGTGGTGAATGCCCGAAAGACACATTTGTCCTGGCGTCTGGATATTGGTAAAATA
>NC_061826.1:27746334-27748834 GCF_019202785.1 Penaeus chinensis | reverse complement strand
TATAAAGAGTTTTAAAGGAAACGGGTATTTCAAGTATGCTAATTATGTGAAATATCTCAGACATGCCAAGTGTGTCATGTGTGTCAAGAGCATTGTGCTGGGTGTGTCATGAGAGCAGTCATTTTCTTCTCACCCCACTTTTCCTCTTCTCTTCTTTCATTCACTTCTGCTTCAAGGTAAATAAGATTTTACAGTCATACAGTATACACGATCTAAGTATATAAACGTTTACCTAGAAAATAAAATGAGATATGATAATGATAATAATAAAAGTATTGATCATAACAACAACTACAATAGTAATAATAATAATAATAATAATAATAATAATAATAATAATAATAATAATAATAATAATAATAATAATGATAATAATAATAATAATAATAATAATGATGATGATGATGATGACAATAATAATAATGATAATGATAATAATAATAACAACGATGACAATAATAATAATAATAATAATAATAATAATAATAATAATAATGATAATAATAACAATAATAGTAATTTCAATAATAAGACCAACAACAATAATAATAATAACAATAATAATAACAATAATAATGACAATATCAATAATAAGACCAATAATGATAATGATAATAATAATAACAATAATAATAATAACAATAATAATATTAATGATAATAATAACAATAATAGTAATAATTATTATTATAATAACAATGGTAATAATGGAGATGATGATGATGATGATAGCAATAATAATGGTATAAGTAGTTACGAATAACAATGACTAATGATAATAAGGATAATAATATTAATAATAATAATAATAATAATAATAATAATAATAATAATAATAATAATAATAATAGTAATAAAAATAAGCATGATAATGATAAAAATTAGTAGGAATAATAGTATTACTCCTCCTACTACTACTAATAATAACGATGACAATATTGATAATAATGATAATGATGATAATAAGAATTTTAATGATAATGATAATAGGAATAATTACGATAATGATAATACTGATATCAAAGATAATGATGATAATAGAAACAATGATAGCAATAATAACAATAATGATAGTAATAATAATGATAGTAATAGATAGTAATGATAGTAATAATAATGATAGTAATAGATAGTAATGATAAGAATTATAAGGATAAAGATAATAGCAATAATGATAATAATGACAATAATAATAATAATAATAATAATAATAATGATAATAATGGTTATAATAATGACAATAGGAATGAAATGATCATGATGAAAATGAAAATGACAACTGACATAGTAACATTCACAATCATAACATCTCGAGCGATACCACCTCCAGCACGGACTCATATGAACACAACGTCTAAATAATAATGATAGACCAGGGCGCGCTTATGAATAAAAGAATCAGAGAAATCACTCTAGATCAATTTATTAATACCGTTTTGGCTTCAGAATAGCATGTGTGAGGTCTATTCCCTTATGGGGCTCAGTGTCCTTATTCACGGTTAATGTATAATGAATGCATCCAATATATATCATTATCTTTCACTCCGTATCTCACAAAAATACACTACTTGTGAATATTCATGCAGCCTAATTGGAACAGTGATGTTTTGATAAACTATTCACTTTGAATTGTTTGCCTTTTTCATAAGGAGTATTATTGCTGATATTCATATTTGCGTAATTATCAATATAATTTTGTTGTTATTACAGTTATCGTTATCATTATTATCATTTTGAGCATTATTACTATTTTTGTTGTTAGTATTACCACTTTTACTACCATTATGATTATTATCATTATCATTGTCATAATTATTTTATTTGCTATCAACATTTTATTATCATTATTATTGTTATTATTATCATAATTATAATTATAATTATAATTATAATTATTATTATTATTATTATGTATTATTATTACTTTTATTATTATTATTATTATTATTATTATTATTATCATTATAATTATTATTACTATCAGTATCCTCACTACTGTCATTATTGTTATTTTATTATTGTTAATATTGTTATTATTGTTATTATTATTACTATTATTACTATTATCTTTATAATTTAATCATTATCATTGTCATTATCATTATCATCATCATTATCATTATCAGAATTATTATTATCATTATTATCACAATCATTGTTAACTTTGGTAGTAGTACTAGTATTGTAATGGTAATAGCAATAATAATAATAATGGTAATAGTAATAGCAGAAGTAGTATTACCAGCAGTAGTAGTTAGCATCGTCACCATCATCTTTTTGATCATCATCATAATCACTATCACAACCATCCTCATCATTATCATTATCATAATTATATTCATCATCACATAATCTTCATTACTACCATCACCATCAATACACCCATCACTAGAAGTAGTAAAATTAGTATTAACGTTAATATTAAAATTAGTATTAACATTAATATTAAAATTAGTATTAACATTAATATTAAAATTAGTATTAACATTAATATTAAAAT
>NC_061826.1:27731334-27733834 GCF_019202785.1 Penaeus chinensis | reverse complement strand
TCCACAGTCTTGTGTTCAACGCAGCTACGATATTAGCCAAATCCTTACACATAATCGCAGCTCCTGATAAAACTACCGAGTCACCGTTCTGAAGTCTTTGGCCAAGTCAAACAGAATCATTTCCGGCTCAACGAATGTGCATATATTCCTTTTTACTTTTTATTTGCAAAACTTGGGTGCCCTTTTTTATTTTTTCTTATTTGCGGCACACCCTTCATCACCCCTTCTTCCCTCATCTTGTTTTCTTTTCTTTTTTTTGTCTTATTTTCTTCGTCTTTCCCTTTGTTCTTCTTTCTCTTCTAAGACTTTTCGTTCTTCTGGTCGTACTCTTGTCTCCTCCTTCTATCCTTTATATCCCTCTGATGTCTTCCCTTATTCTAATTCCCTTTGCTCTATCCTCTCTAATGCTCGCCTTTCCTATCCCCTCCCTCCCTCACATATTCTCTCCCCTTCCTTCTATCCCCTACTCTCCCCTGACCTCTTCCTACCCTTCATATTTTTTTCCTCTCTCCTCTACTCCCCCCTCACCCTCCTTTATTGTCTCCCCCCCCCCTCCCCCTATCCGCCTCCCTCATCCCCGATCCTGACACACACCATGGACTCGATCGCTAATGACAGCCTAGCAGTCCCAGTGTGGCAAACTGCTGAATCATATGTCAACAACACCCAACATGCAGAGCGCTGTGTAAAAGACCTCTTCCTCTAATAGTCCTTCTCTACAGACCCTTTTTGTCATGACTAATTTTGGCAGAGTCTACCGTTTTCCTTCTCCTGTGTTTCTATTTTCTTACAGGTCTTGACACACGCCCACAAATACACAGACACAGACACGCTCGTACGCACATACACGCGCGTGCGCATATTCACACACACACACACACACACACACACACACACACACACACACACACACACACACGCAAGCATTTTCAGTGAGAGTATATATTATATGTTCACCTTTTCTCCTTTTCGTACTCTTTACTTCCGTCTCTTCAAACCTTGCACCTTTAGCCAGACGTTGCCCCCTTTCCCTTCATTTTTGTTGTTTTCTTTCTCTTCCCCCTTCTCTCTTTTCACTTCGTTTCCTTGTTTCACAAAATCTCATCCATCGCATGATTTTCTTTTTCCAAAGCAAATTCATTCTCTCTATCTATCTATCTATCTATCTATCTATCTATCTATCTATCTCTCTCTCTCTCTCTCTCTCTCTCTCTCTCTCTATCTATCTATCTATCTATCTCTCTCTCTATCTCTATCTCTCTTTCTCTCTCTTTCTATCTCTCTATCTCTCTCTCTCTCTCTCTCGTTATCTATCTATCTATCTATCTATCTTTCTCTCTCTCTATCTATCGTTCTCTCTATCTATCTATCTATATCTGCCTATATGTTTATCTATTTACTTATCTATCTGTCTGCATGTATCTATATCTATCTATCTATCAACTTACCTATATACCTGTCCATCTGTCTGCCAATCTATTTATATATCTATCTATCTATCTACCTACAGTATCTCTCTCTGTTTGTCTCTCTGTGTATATATATACATATATATACATATATATACTATATCTATATTCATAGTCATATGTGTATGCAAGTTTGTCTTTGCATATGCATTTTAATGTTTATTTTTCAACTCATTTTTCCAGCTCAAATCATTTACTAAGTACCCACTTTTTAATCTCGACATGACTGTCAAGTTAAATACTTTTCGCAACAACAACTCAGGGATACACGAAACGCCAACAAATCATCCCATTTACATTCATTATCCGCAAGAAAAATACCCTCACATGCCAACCAGTTCTTGTAGTTGGGAAGAAAGGGATTCCCAGATTTATCGCCAAATTGCAGGTACTTTGTTTCTGCTCCGTCACGTGCTAGGTATCGTCCATGCTAGACAGTTCAGCGCGGAGAGAGAGAGAGAGAGAGAGAGAGAGAGAGAGAGAGAGAGAGAGAGAGAGAGAGAGAGAGAGAGAGAGAGAGAGAGAGAGAGAGGGGGGGAGAGAGAGAGAGAGAGAGAGAGAGAGAGAGAGAGAGAGAGAGAGAGAGAGAGAGAGAGAGAGAGAGAGAGAGAGAGAGAGAGAGAGAGAGATGTATAGAATTTAACCCACACACTTACAGTTTAACACAGATTGCGCACAACCCACATGCGCTACATACACCTTCTCATACGTACAGCATAAGTGATTAGAGGTTAGACTGCGACCGATATTCGTCACTCAAATTAAGGTAATTTCTTCATATTTTACAAAGTCAGAATGCGTATATGAAGGTATACCTCAAAGAGAGTTCCACTTTGATAACGATAAGTTATGATAAGTTACTGCGTAACTGACAACGAATTCCGAGCAGCTTCGTGTCATGAAGGACGTCACTTTGGAATATCATAAACGTTGTTAGAAAAGTTGTAACGAGCGAACGAGTTAACGAGTTAAGTTCCCGCAAAGAACACCTAAGGAGACCGTCTCCTAAGCGACGGGAAGGTTGAATTATC
>NC_061826.1:27713834-27726334 GCF_019202785.1 Penaeus chinensis | reverse complement strand
CCATCTTTCTCATCATTTCCTTTTAGAGGCTGATATTTTGGAGTTCGTATGTTATCATTGATAACATCGTTATCTTTATTATTATTACTTGTATCATTATTATCATAATCATCATTATGAATATAATTATCATTATGATGATTATTATTGTTATAGTATTATTTTTCTATTATTATTATTAGTATTATTATCATTATTGTTACTATTGTTGTTGTTGTTCCTGTTATTGTTATTATTATTATTA
Source organism: Penaeus chinensis (assembly GCF_019202785.1). Lineage (NCBI taxonomy): Eukaryota > Metazoa > Arthropoda > Malacostraca > Decapoda > Penaeidae > Penaeus > Penaeus chinensis. Next base: position 27,726,090 of record NC_061826.1, on the reverse strand, counting down.
TCATTAGTAATATTTTTATTGTTATTATTATTATTATTATTGTTATTATTATTATTATTATTATTATTATTATTATTATCATTATTATTATTATTATTATTATTATTATTGTTATTATTATTATTATTATTATTATTATTATTATTATTATTATTATTATTATCATTATTATCATTATTATTATTTTTTTGGCTATCACTGTTATACTATTTTTTATTTTCTATTATTGTTATTATTATCATTTATTGTTCTTTCATCATTATTATTAATGTTAATATTATTATTAATATTATCATTATTACTATTATTATCATGATTACTATGACTGCTGTGATGATTACTATTTCTATAATTATTTCTATCATTATCATTATCATTATTAATATTAATATTATTAACATTATTATGATAGTTGTTATTTTCATTATTATTATCATTATTATAATTATTATCATTATTATCATTACTATTAATATTATTATTATTAGCATTGTTATTATTATTGTTATTGCCATTATCATCATTATCATTATTGTCCTTATTACTGTTATTATTTATTTGCTTATTTATTTATTATAATTTTTATCTTTATTATTGTTATATTTATTATTAGCATTTTATTACTATTAATGTTGTTGTTATTATTATCATTATTATCCTTATTATCATCATTATTATTAGTATCACTATTTTCATTATGGTTGTCATTGCTGTTGTTATTATCATTATTTTATTACTATTATTATTACTATTCTCATCATTACTATCATTATAATGATTGTCATTTTCTTTTTGATCATTATGATGATAATAATTATTTTTATTGTCATTATTATTATCATCCTCATCATTTTATTGATAATTTTTGTTGGTGGTGAAGTTGTTACTAGTAATATCATCATCATAACCAGAATTTTCGTTATTTTGTTAAGAGTATTGATATTTTCATTATTACTACAATACATGCTTATACGCATTACATATATAAAAAAGTAAAAGAAAGAATTAAAGAACTTTCATACAAACACACACACACACACACAGGCTTAACCCGAGGCTCCTTGGTCTCCCAGCCAGTGGATGAGGAGGGCTGTTACGGTGTGACCATGAGCCAGTCGTCACGCCTGACCGCCCACAGTTGCTGGGTTGTTGCCGCCCACACCCTAGTAACCCCCCGCCCTCCACCCTCGCTACAGTCTACACCCCGATGCCCAGCCCGTACGCCCGCGTGGAGGACGCCCGCGAGTGTGCGAACCCAACGGCGTGGAGCTAACTTTGGCAGCGCCTTTTGGTCGAGCATGCATACAGAGCTGTCGAAATGTCAGGAAGTATCTCCTCTGGCGAACCGAGGTGTCTTAGGATGGCTTGCAGGGGGGAGGGGGTCTGATGGGGGTGGGGGGGAGGGTAGTGGCGGATGGGGCGGCGGCCGTGTGGAAGGGCTGGGGAGATGGGGGAGACCTAGGAAGGGGCGAGGGAAGGCTGAGCCAAGCGAAGAGAGGTTATGGTAGTGGGTACGTAGGGAGGAGAGAGGGAGGGGGGATTGTCTGAGAAGCGAAGGCCGATGATGGGGGAAAGTGGGGAGGGGGCCGTACGGAGGCGGGGGGTCGTTAGGAGGTGGCGGGAGGGGTCACTCAGGATAGAGGAAGGGTGTACCTAAGGGAAGAGGGGGGGAGGGGGAGAGGGGGCACTAATGCTAAAGGAATAGGGTTCTTGGGGTGTTGGGGGCGCCAAGAGGTGTGTGTGGGAGGGGGGCAGGGGAGGGGGCACTAGAGTTAGAGGAAAGGGTTTGCAGGGGAGTTTGGGGGACAAAGCTAGGGCAGGGAATTTGCAAGGAGCTGGTGTTGGGGGCGGAGAGGGTACAGGGTACACTAGAGCCGGAGAAAGGGTGTTCGCAGGGCGTGGGCGGAGGAAGGGGTAGAGGCTCTCTTGTGTTACCAGGGAGGGCAGAGGCGTAGCGAAGACTATGATGGAGGAGGCGGAACTTATTGCCGAGACCTTAATGACAATGCATTTACACACAGCTTTAGAATCAGAGCCAACAACGCCAGTATCCGAATATATAGCAAAAATATGCGATGAGTATAACGAAGGCAGTCTATCTGATTATCCTAAATTAAGACCCAAATAAACGCCTTTGCGAATGTACAAAGAAGGAACGATCGGCGGAATGAGCGGCCGTGCAGACATAAAGTTTAGGACTAGCGTTGCCAGTTGCGGTCGGGACGCGCATGGCCAGGGGCGAGTGGGGGCGGCGGCGCTCGAGGGACGCCCGGCAAAAAGGAACCGGGACAAAAAAGGCTGCACTTGCTCGCTTTAAAAACCCTGGGCGAGACGCGAGGTAATATGTATGTGAGTTTGAGAATATGTTTATGTATACTCTGTGTGAGATATATATATATATATATATATATATATATATATTTATGTATGTATCTATGTATGCAAATACACACATACACACGCACACACACACACACTCACACACACACACACACACACACACACACACACACACACACATATATATATATATATATATATATATATATATATCTGTGTGTGTGTGTGTTATGTTTACATAATGTATATCTAGCAAATAAGGATTTGGTCATTGCTAATGTTCTCACTTACTACAATATGCAACAAACACTCCCATTCTTAAACAGTCCGTAATTATCATAAGCGTAAGGAGAACAAAGAAATTAATACAATATCTAATCTCTAATTAAACGTAAAAGTGTGACGGATACCTAGATAATAACATTGTTAACGCTTATCTTAATAGGGACTGTGACAAAATAATTATGATGGAGATAAGATAGGATTGTGATAATGGTGTAATGGTGAGGATGATGGTGCAATGTGAGTAATGGCATGAGAGTGATGAAAGAGCAGGAGAAAAGAAACGCTATGGTGATAGTGAATGCGGGTGATAGTGAATTATAAGCGATGTTGATAATGCTGATGACTCTGACAGGTAGTGATAAGGATGTTGACGGTGAATGATGATTTTAATGACGTTGGCGGTGAAGGATAATTACAGTAAGTAATAATATTATAACAGTAGCTAAAATGACAATGATGTAGAAGATAATGGCAATGATATAGGATGATCCTGATAGTTGATAATGTTCGTGACATTAATAGTGGATGATGATAACATGAGTGTGATGGTGACACTGGGCAGTAGTTGGAACAGAAGATGATAGTGAGATTCAGAGTGGATGATAATTAGTGACAACTGGAATGCCCAGTAGGAGATGTGGAGCAAACTACTTTAAAGGGAGGCTTGGTGGAGGCATAGCAAATGATATGAACAGCTGAATGTCTGTCTTTCTGTGGGATGAGTGTTTCTGTTTCTATACTCATCATCTTTCATCATCCTTTGTTTACCTATACTTATGCTTAGCCATCTTTGCATGTGACACATATACTGTGAGTGAGAGTGAGAGAGAGAATGAGAGAGAGAGAGAAATTGATAGATAGAGGCAGAGAGACAGAGAGAGGGAGATAGAAGGACGGAATGCGAAGGACGGCCGGAAGACTAAAGGTTTACTTGAGGGAGAAGGAGAAGGAGGGGGAGAGGGAGAAGGGAGGGGGAATCGGAGGCGGGGAGAAGGGGAGTGGGGGGGAGAGAGGGGTGCGAAATGACGGAGGCGGAGGCGACACGACCAAGGGTGTGGGAACTGAGGATGACGTGTCACTCTCCAGCCATGCGATCGCCGCCAACGGGGACACGGCAGACCCCAAAAAGAGTGAAACTTCTTCCCAGCGAGCGGCGAGCGAGACCGTCAGCTGAGGCGAGCGAGAACACGTGGCTCGCCTCAGCTGACGGCGGCGCTGCGAGAGACCGACCGGGCCGGGGCACTCGACGGTCCCTCTCGCGGAATCTCTCTCGCTGCACTTGAGACTCAGAGATAGAGGTAGATAGATAGATAGATTGAGAGTGGGATAGATAGATAAGTAGATAGATAGATTGAGAGTGGGATAGATAGATAAGTAGATAGATAGATTGAGAGTGGGATAGATAGATAAGTAGATAGATAGATTGAGAGTGGGATAGATAGATAAGTAGATAGATAGATTGAGAGTGGGATAGATAGATAAGTAGATAGCTAGATTGATTGTTTGGTTGTTGACAGGTAGATAGACAGATAAATAGATTGAAAGACGTATAGATAGATAGATAAATAGATTGAAAGACGTATAGATAGATAGATAAATAGAAAGATAGATCATTAGGGAGATAAATGGATAGATAGATAATTAGATAGATAAATGGATAAACATAGATAATTAGATAGATAGATAGGTGGATAGACAGATAGATATACTGTCAGGAGGATAGATAGACCAGTAGATAGATAGATTAATTGTATGGCTGATTGTTAGATGGATAGATGGACAGATAAGCAGACAAGCAAACAGACTGACAGGTAGATAAATAGATCTATATAGATAGATTGATTGATAGATGGATATGAAGACAAAGAGGTTAACAGATAGATATCTAGATAGATAGAGAGACAGATAGAAATATAGGCAGTTTGATGGATGGATGAATAGACAGATAGAAAGACAAACAGATAGATGAACCGATGGACAAATTGAATGACAGGCAAATGGACAGATGGTAGATAGATTTATTGAGAGATAGATAGATAGATAAATTGATGGATAGACAGATAGATGATTAGACAAATATGTAGATAGATAGATAGATATATAGATAGATAGATAGAGATAGATAGATAGATAGATAGAGAGAGAGAGAGAGAGATAGATAGATAGATAGAGAGAGAGAGAGAGAGAGAGAGAGAGAGAGAGAGAGAGAGAGACAGAGCTCCCGAGACTTTGCACTCGGGAAGGTGACCCCGGCTGGGTAACCCTCCGCTCGCAGCCCAGCGCCTTGCCGTAATTGCGACTCAAACTCCTGCCCGCCTCGATCTTTCCTCTCCCCCCTCCCCCCTCCCCCCCTACCCCCTCTCCTTCATTCCCCTCTCCGCCACGTAAACTCCTTGAATTGATTGTGTTTTCTCTTTTTCACAATGTGTTTATTAGTTCGTGATACATTTCCTCGTAGTTTTGTCAGTGCGCAGATTTAACGTATAATATTACGAGTTTGACAACGTATGTAAAAAAACGTACCTTGCCATAGCAGAGTTCGTTGTTCCAGACCAGTATTCTTCTCTGTTCATCACATCCACGCACGCAAAATTCACAGAATATTAACAGTTTTATGAGTAAAGAAACACTGTCAAGAAGCTCGTTCAGCCCCCAGCATATAATGATCGCAGGTGGTTGAACAGCGCGACCCCGATAATAAGTACTCTCTGTCAACAGCCGTACGTGACTTCAGATCTCTTACAGTTTACACTTAGCCTCCTTTCCGCGAGACTTTTTCACCTTTCTTGCATTGTTTTAAGCGCGGGGATAGAGTGTCGTTTGGGTATGATGTACGCACACCCTGGAGAGACATATGTATGCTGCCCACGGCCTTTCTGTCAGTTCTGTGTATATATATGCTTGCAAGTTAGCGAATGTTCCTTCGTGAGCATTTTCTATTATCATTATCATCAATTTATTTTACTTATATTCGTGTCTTAAACTCGTGACTATTTTGTTTTGTTTTCAGGCCAATTAGACATGGTTCCCCGGTAGTTATTATGAATAATTATTTTTATTCTCGTTATCATATATGTATTTGCATACTAGTTTTTTTGCTTCCCTCCTTTTTAGTTTTGTCGATGAGATGTGTCATAAAATTCAAGGTATCTATAATTCACGTTCTAACTTATTCGAATAACGTGCAACAAACTATTAGATGTTATTTTGTTCTGCACAAACCATGTAGTTAAGAATAACAGTTTCTGTAAACCTTATAAGTTAATGTGTTCTCAGCATTTTGTTCTCTATTAAAGACGTATAAATATTAAACACTCCAAAAAGTTTATACCTTATTTTGAGAAGAATATGTCAACTATGTTTCTGATGCTCGGTACTATCTACATTTTGAGATTTGCATATCAAAAGGGGAAATTCTGTTTTGTAAAATGCATGCGAGGTTAAGTTTGGTGAACCATGACTGCCTCCGTGAAATTCAATCTAATACAAAATTGCTTCTGTTATGCGATCTAAATGTTCTTTGTATTTGGAGATCAAGTTGAAATTTCAATCGGTATCTACCTGAAAGCATCCTAGTCCTGGGTATATATACATACGTAACATATAAATGGGCACGTACACATAATAAACACACGCACACATATAGCTATGTAAACACGCACACACACACACACACACACACACACACACACGCACGCACGCACGCACGCACGCACGCACGCACACACACACACACACACACACACACACACACGCACAAACGCACACACACACACACACACACACACACACACACACACACACACACACACACACACACACACACACACACACGCACGCACGCACGCAAACACTCACGCCATATATCGTGGGAAGTTATACAAGACCAACCAACACATATTCGCTCGGTATCGGTAAATGTTCACTCCACACTCCTGTTCCAAATCTTCTCTTTTTATAGGAATATTAAATCTTTCTTTCATAGAGATCATTTTCACCAAGATTCGGCGGTGAGGCTCACGTGATCACATCTTGGATTGGTTCACAGACAGTGAAAAAAGTCTTGAACCTTAAAATTCTTGAAACTGGAATCTGGAATTATTTAGAGACAGAAGAACAACGAGCGTTTCTCAATGCAATGTCAGCAATACACCCTTCTCTCCAGGAAAATTTTGCTAAAACACGTATAATATTTTTGAGCTAATGCAACTTCGTCAAACGTAGTCATGCAGCAAGATCCGGTGCTAGAGTAACAAGAAAAAAAAAAAAAATACAACTCGAGATATAATGACGACCAAAATCTTGCCGATTCGCAAGAATTACCGCCTGTTCTCATAAAAGTAAATTCATTTTGCTGGGCGCGGATAGCATCACGCAACATGTACTTCGCCTGACTGTGCCAAATAACCAGAAACTCGTCCTTAAATGAAGTGAACAAAGCTGCGAGAGGGGATCGTTTATCTTCACCAGGCGTCATAACTTCTTTTTAAAAAATATATATTTACTGAAAACGTGAGAATAAAAGCCGGATCAGCTGTTACTCTCACATATGGCGTATGTAAAGTTATGAAAAGACTGGTAATCAGCTTTGGGCTTTAGCGAGGACAGATTATTAGTATTTTGCTATTTACTTAAGCACCTTGTTCAGCCTTTTTTAGATTCTAAGCAGTTTGACTATGTTCAATAACGTCATTCACTTGCTATATATACTTTTTTTCGTAATCATCTAACTAAATCTTCATAAACTATAACTAAAGAATTGCTCTCATAGTTGTACTTTGCTTGACACGGTGGATGGTAATGACGTTTCTTCTTCATTGCCATCATCAAAAGAATTACGTTTGCATTATTGTTGGTCGAACGCTGTTGAATAACTATCGAGCGAAGCATTGGATGAAACTGCGATTTGTGTTGCTATAAACGGAGCTCTTGTTAAGTGATCACTCAGCCATGCAGGGAATCTGATCGAGGAACAAGCAGTATACAAATATCTGGATATCAGCACAAGGTTTAACATTATTATTGGTAAATAGAAACCAAATCATGAAATTGACACGAAATGAAATTATGTTGATGAATCTCATACACTGACATTTGATTATGTATCCTATTCCAAAACACAGTATCAAAACAAAACACAGGCAGTAAGAGTTACATTACAAAAGTCTCGATTGAGAGACCGAGAGAGGAATTCATATTCTCTAAAACAAAGCTCTAACCCGGGGAAAGAAAGAATCTTACTTATGCAATTATGTCTTTGGAGGTCTGTTTTCATTAACTTGTCTAAAACCTTGATTATAGAAAGGTTACGGAGGTATTTTAAGTTTTAATGCAAAGGTTCTTACATTTTTTTAAAAGATGTTTGCCTGTGTGTTGATATAGTGTGTGATGTACCGCGCGCGCACGTGTGTGCATGCACATCTGTGATAACATATAATCAGAACAGAATAAACAGTTGTTCAACCACATCTCCTCAGCTGTCACTTATTTCACGGTATGTCTCAAAGAAATACATTCAATAAAAATGGTTGTGTATTTAACACATCTGGTGTATATATGTTCTAGTTATTTAATTTAACTCACAAGCTCAGTGTCACTATAAACGAAATATATGCTCCATCTATCTTATTTTTATCTACTGCTTATTCATATAAAAAATCATTTACAAGAACAAAGCAAAATGCAGAACAAATATTACACTTTTGCAGTCTATTCAAATATCACAAATGCTAAAGTTCTTTCCACGTGTTGCCGCCTTGAGTTTTATGGCAAGAGCGACTCACGTGTTCAATACAGGGAAGGGTGATGGACTATTATTTCCTTACTGTTGTTGTTGTTGTATTCATATTATATTTTAAATTGTCTTATTACTGATACCATCATCATTGTTATTATCATTCTCATTATTATCATCATTATTAACATTATCATTATTGTTTTTATTATCATTATCATTACTGTTATTATCCATATTATTATAATTAATATTCTTACAACCATTACTGTTATTTTTATTATTTCTATTATTATGCTATCATTATTATTAACATTATCATCGTTATCATTATTATTATCATTGTTATTATTATTATTATTATTATTATTATTATTATTATTATTATTATTATTATTATTATCATCATTATTATTATTACTATTATTATTATTATTATTATTATTATTGTTATTATTATTATTGTTATCATTATTATTATTATCATTTTACAAATATTTTTTCTTCTTTTTATCATTATTATTGTCATTATAATGATTATTATCATTATTATCATCATCAGTATTACCATTATGAAGATGATGATGATGATGGTTATTATTGTCATTATTATCATTGTTATTATTTTATCATCATTATTATCATTATTGTTATTATCATCATCATCATCGACCTTATTATTATTATCTTTATTATATTATTATCATTATTATTTTTGTTATTATTATTATTATTATTGTTATTATTATTATTATTATCATTATCATTATTATTATTATAATAATTATTGTTATTATTATCATTATCATTTTCATTGTTAAATTGACATTATTATCATTATTATGGTCATTACTATAGTTGTCATTATCATCATTGCTATCATCAATATTAGCATAAACATTATTATTATTATCATTATTAGCATTGTCATTACTATTACCATTATTATTATCGTCGTCACTATTACTATTATCATTATCACTAAGATTATTCTGATCATTATTAATTATTATTATTATTGTTATTACCAAAATTATTGATTATCACTTATTGTTATTATCATCATTATAATATCATTATGATTCTCTTTACTATAGTCTTCCTCATTAGCCCTACCATGATGAGTAACATATAATTAGCATCACCATTATCATTACAACAATTATTATCATTATCATCTTCAACATCATTATCATCATTACCATTATTGTTGTCATCATAAGTATCATAGTTATTACTAGCAATATATCTGTGATCTTTATCGCCATTTTTAATCTTGTCCTGTGTTATTAATTACAATATTTTTGTTATTGTCTTTATTGCCGTCTATTATCCTCGCCCTCTTCTCTTCGTAAATTTCATCTCAGAATGTTTCATCAGTGTCATCATGATTATAACGACCTGGTAAGTGCTCGCTATTCATTTCTTTTTTTTTTTCTTCCTTCCTTTCACTCCTTACCGAAATCTTTACGACCATCTTACAGCGTGGAAACTTACCGCCATCTTAAGCCATCTCCCCCCAAATACATCGCAAATCAATGGAATCTCTTTATCGCCAATCCCGGAAATGGCTCGATAATTCTCCCTCCGAATAACCGCCTGTGAAAAAATTGTCACCTCAAGATCGAGAAACTTTTATCATCTCTCAGCCCGAAGAAAGAGCCGACACGACCCGACTTGATCCGACTTGGCCCGACCCGAGTGGCTACGTGTAAGAGCATGGCGTCAAGCCCCTTACATCATGACCGCTAAGTTGTTAATCCCGGAATAAAGATGTAAAGTGGGATGTCTGTTTGCGTGAGCTAATTCCGTTTCTCGGATGATGGATGTAACGAGATGATTTGGATGAGATGCGTCTAATACGAAATCGAAAGCTTACAGTAGACGTCAGATAATCGGACTGCGAGATTTTTAGAGCAGGTTTACATATAAGTGGATTTGGATGTGACGTTGGCCCTCCAAGTACCGATCTCAAAGACAGATACTACGAGGTAAAATTAGATTATCAGTGTGGTCCTTGGAATGAGGAATGGATACGATTCTGCAACTCCGGACGGTCAGTTATCTGCTCTCATGGAGGGTGGATACGGAATAAAATAAAGATAACAATTCCCATTTAAAATCCATTGAAGCGACTGAGTTCTAACTTCTAATGACCTTCTCGGGCAAAGAGATGAAGGAGTAGGACGTGGAGAGAGGGTCATCGCAAGGCTACCTACAAAGGATGACTTTACAAGGTTTGTGAGAGTAATTCTCCCTCTCGGAGAAGTGTCAATGCCAGCAGACCAGAGGAGCGCTGGTAAGATAATTGGAAATCCAAAGAAAAGGATTGGAACGGTTAAGTTAATCACCAATATCGAGACAAGAAGGAGAAGGAAGCTGATAAATGATTTTTTTTAATGACCAAATGAATTTAGATTTGCGACTACCATACCATTATAAACTTTATAAAAGAGGATTAGGGATTAGGTTTCCTGGATACACTAATTTAGCCTGTATTCCATCAAAACTTGGGGGAGATAGATATTTGTAGAATGATAAAGAAATCTATTCCTTACCATAATTGAGAGAATGGAAAGTTTGATGCCTGAGAGAGAAAAAAAAGACACCTTTAATCCCAGTCCTTATCGTCATAGGAAGTGTTTGCGGCACAAGGACAAACCACAACCGTAGAATTTGCCAGAGGTCGAAAAGGGGCAAACGAAAATTTTGCGACGTATGAGAAGAAAGAGAAATTGATAACGTAGAAGGTGGGGAGTAGGGAACGGTAGGGCGGGACGGGGCCCATGAGGGAATGCCAAACATAGAGGAGTTTAAGATATAAGAGAGCGTCCCTTAGGATCCTTTCAGATGATTAAGTCCTGCGTTGCTGCGAGGAAGGAGGGGAGAGGAGGGAGGGAGAGGGATGACGAGGAAGGGGGGAGGAGAGAGGATGGGAAGAAGGATGAGGAGAGAGGGGGTGGAGAGAGAGGAATGGGTGAAGGGTGAGGAGGGAGGAGAAATGGAGGAGGGGGGGGGGGGGATAGGGTGGCAGCGGCGGTCCGGAAATGTGCCGGTCACTAGAGAAGCGCCTGGAATTTATGAGGAATGGGAGGAAACGTCTCGAATTTATGAGTAGGAATAGCGAAGGAGGGTCCCGCGTATCGGCGGGGAATGCAACGGAGATCGACAGTCATTCATTCTCGGGAACGATAAGAGACGCGAAGAAAACGACCCAATGATTTCTCCGGTGCAAATACACCAAGAACTCGACGAATCGCCCGTGAATAACACTCATCTCGTCTACTCATAATGAGGAGGGAGAAGAGGCGGGAGGAGGTGGGAGAGGGCACTGAAGTCATTTCCTAACACGCTAATCTCCAACATCTTAAAGGGTCAAGACTCTGACAGGCATTGTACGCTTCACAAAAAGAAAAGGGAAAAAAAAGAACGTGACATGTTCTAGAAAGGTCAAACACCCTCGAGGAGACTGGCGCACAGTATTCCGTTTCAACAGCGGGCTTTATCCTTAATTCTAGTTCTTAAAGGGCAAAGGCTCTGTAACCGGGCTTTTTTTTTTTAACTCTTTCTTTCCCTTTCTTACGTAAGCGAGCAATTCAAGGTTCATGACTAATGAACAGTGTTTATCTATTATTATATTTTTCTTGGGTAAACACATTACTAAAATTGACCCAAGTTTGCAAAGAAAAATAGTCACCAACGACTGACTTCATGTTTATTAAAAGATATTTATCCCATAAGATGTAAATACATCTGACATCGGCCATAAGTTGTATTTTGCCCTGAATCCTCATAATTAATTCATAGGGTTCATACGCCTCCATCAAAACAGCATGCACACGAAATGGTCTTTCACCGTTCTCACTATAAATGATTTCCACTGGGCGCAGTAAAGTC
>NC_061826.1:27693834-27696334 GCF_019202785.1 Penaeus chinensis | reverse complement strand
ATCATCATCATCCTCATCTTCATCATTATTATTATCATCATTATCATCATCATCATCATCATCATCATCAACAACAACATGATAATATCAATAGAATTATAATGATAACAATAAAATAATATGAAAGATGATAATAACAAACACCATGATGATGATCATTATAATAACAATAACCATGATAATGGTGTTATAGCAAACACAATGATAATGAAAGTGATTATAATGACAATAATAATGAATGATAATAATTATCGATGATAACATCAATACTGATAACAACAATGCTAAAAATAGCATACATAATTATAGCAAAAAAAAAAACTATTTTAACCATTTAGAATGATTAAACTTTGTGATTTTAATTAACTTGAAATATTGCGGTGACTTCAAATAACTGGCTACTAGATACTTAGCTGACTTCTGATATCATTACGAAAAGACAAAAATCTCTCCACATATAATTAATTTACTATATATTAGCTGTGTTAAATATATACGGCTGGCAAATGAGATATAATAGATCGTGTCCTATTTCTTACTGATTAAACTGATATGCTGATTATTATTATTATTATTATTATTATTAACTTTTTTTTCATATATAAGTGATGCCAGGTGATGAAGGTGATGAAGGTGATGATGGTGATGATGGTGATGGTGATGATGGTGGTGATGGTGATGATGATGAAGAAGAAGAAGAAGATGATGATGATGATGATGATTGTGATGATGATGAAGAAGATGATGGTGATGATTATGATGATGATGATGATGATAAGGAGGAGGAGGAGGATGGTTACGATAATGATAGTGATGATGATGATGATGATGAGGGGGTGATGATTGAGAAGATGATTGTGATTACGATGATGATGATGAGGAGGAAGATGATAATGATAATGGTGATCAGCATATTGCTATTGTTGCCATCTCCTTCTTTTTTTCACCATCATCACCACCACCATCGTTATATCATCTCTATCCTAACACTTGTCAGTATCATCTTCACCATCCTTATGATTACCATCACCATCTTCATTATCATCATCATTTCCTTTATCAACATCATCATCATCATCATCATCATCGTCTTCATCATTATCATCGTCTTCATCGTCATCATCATCATCATCATCGTCGTCATCCTCCTCCTCGTTATCTTCATCATCATCATCATCATCATCATCATCATCGTCTTTATCTTCATCACCATCATCATCATCATCCTCATCATAATCATCATCTTCATCATCTTCATCATCATCATCTTCATGATCCTCATCATCACCATCTTCTTCATCTTCATCATCATCACCATCCTCATCCTCATCAGCATCCCACTTGAAAACTCTAAACATGTACAAACTCCTTATAAACATCACATCTCTAACCAATATCTTCTTACTTTCAAACTCACCGTTAATCCTGGAAATCACAGATTAGCTAATCCTTAATGCACCTAAAACTTCGGTGCATGTCGAGCTAATCAAAGTTTTCGGCAGAAGAAAACCGTGCGTTACGATAGAAGGTTCTTTGCAATTTGTGTAGGCAAGAAAATCTCAAATCGACTTTGCTACCCGGATGGAAGGAAAATTATAATTTTCCTGGAAATGATTTTGTCTTTCGTACGGCCCTTTGATGGAAGTTTGTAAGGTAATATGTTACTTACAAATACTATTAAGGGAATGACACAAATACACACATACGTATGAACAAACACACGCACCCGCTGACGCACAAATAAGCATACACGTGCACGCGAGATAGAGATAGATAGATAGATAGATAGATAGATAGATAGAGAGAGAGAGAGAGAGAGAGAGAGAGAGAGAGAGAGAGAGAGAGAGAGAGAGAGAGAGAGAGGCGGGTGGATGGATGGATGGATGGAGAGTCATGCCCACTAAACATATGAGATATGAAAAGATAATTTAACTGAAATACCAACAGGTTATATAAAAGTATATATAGCATTAATATTTGTAATGATAGTTATTCGAATTTGCGATTCTTTTGTATAGGTACAGCTTTTTGTATAAAATAATAGCAGTTATTTTCCTTCATAATCGTCTGCATGATAAATGTTATTATCATCGTAAATCGTGATCAATATTCTGCATTTACATCTATGTTTTCTAACCCTGCTTGTCCGTTTCCTTTCCTCTGTATGTATGGGCGAGCGCAAATGTGCATACATATGTCTGTGTCTGTATTTGTGTTTCCTCCATATAATGAGTTCTCTTTCTTTTCTTTTTTTTTTACCTTCATATCTAAAGAGCCTGATATGAAAGCTCTCATAGTAAGTGTTGCCTGGACTTGGACTAATGCTCAGACCTGAAAGAGGAGAGAGCGGGCGCGCAATCATACATACAGCTTATCACAGCATCATCAAGCTCGTCTGAATGAACGCCTTTCGTACACGCCAGTGATGATTTTCCAGTCTTTCATTACGTAGTGGACGAAACAAAGTTGAGGGTAAGGTAATCCTTATTTTTCTATTTGT
>NC_061826.1:27683834-27688834 GCF_019202785.1 Penaeus chinensis | reverse complement strand
CATCTCTCTCTCTCCTCTCCTCTCTCTCTCTCATCTCTCTCTCTCTCTCTCCTCTCTCTCCCCCTCCTCCTCGCTCTATCTCTCTCCACCCCTCCTTACGCTCTTTGAGCCGGGGGGGGGCAACCTCTCGCTCTCGGTCTAGTGAAAGTCTCGGTGCAGTATATATAATCTCAATATATCATATATATCTCCCAACTCTCCTCTCTCTCATCTCTCTCTCTCGCTCCTCTCTCTCTCACTCTCTCACTCTCTCCCTCACTCACTTCCACTTTCTCTCTCTCACTCTCTCTCTCTCTTCTCTCTCCTCTCTCTCTCTCTCTCTCTCTCCTCTCTTCCTCACATCTCTCGCTCTCTCTCTCTCTCTCCCCTACTGCCCTCCCCTCCCCCCACCTCCACTCAACCACTCTCCCCCCCCCACCCTACCACTCTCGACACCCCTCTCCCTCACAACTCTCTCACTCTCTCTCTCTCTCTCTCTCTCTCTCTCTCTCTCTCTCTCTCTCTCTCTCTCTCTCTCTCTCTCTAACGGACGCGTTAGGTTCCTGCTTTTTGGTCCTATGGGTAAAATTCCTGTCTCCCTTTCTTTTCTTCCTCCATTATATACCCCATTCCTCAGTTCCTTACCTCTCTTTCGTCTCCTTCATTCCAACCATTCATTACTCTTTCCTCAATTTACTTTCCTTGACTTTCCTCCTCTTCTTCCCTATCTCTCCCCTCCACCCTTCTTCCCCTCATTTCCTCCTCCTGTCTCCCTTCCCATCTCCCCTTCCCCATCCCATCATTCATTCTCCCTCTCTAATTTTCCTTCGCACTCATTCTCTGTTTTCTTATCTCTCTCTCCTCCTATATTTCATTCTCTCCTTCCAGTCGTTCTTACTCTCCCTCCCAACTCCTTTGTACTTCTTCTCTTCCGTTCTCCATTCCTTTTTTCTTGTTTTTTTTTTCCTTTTCCCTGTAGATTTCACATTCTTAATACCACTTTCATTTTTTTTTTTCGCTTTTCTTTTCTTTTATATCTTCTCTTTTTTATTTAATCCTTTCACCTCTTCCTCCCTCCTTCTAATTCCTTCTCCCTCCTCCAACGTCCCTTCTCTTCTTCCCATTATCTCTCTTCTTCTCTCCCTCCTCCCTGCCTCCTCCGACGTCCCTACTCCTCCCTCTTTCTTCTCCTCTTCCTCTCCCTTCTCTCCCCCACCCTCATCCCTCCCTCCCTGCCTCCCTCCTTCTTCTCTTTTCGCTCGTTTCCTACTTTTCTGACCTCGCTCTCTCCTTCGCATCCTTTCCCATTCCTCTTTTCTATCCTCCCTTCGCCTTCCCCCCCCCCCCCCCCCTTTCTCCCCCCACCTCAACTAACACTTGAACTTTAGACTTGAAACGAATGTCTTTTATAATGTATTGCCGGAACTAATGTCTCATGATTATTGGATTTTGTTGCTGTTGTTGTTGTTGTTTTTTTCTCACTTGTTTATCCTGTTATAGAATCGAGCAGGATATGTTAAAATAAATGCTTGATACTTGAAATATTAATTATTATAAATATTATAAAACCTTAACAGTGCTATGACAGGCTAGGTAGTTATTTTACGTGTATTTATAATATAAAGAAGACTAAGGAATCAATGATGAAGATGCAAGTTTAATATGGTTGAGCTGATAATTCAAAGCTATCAGTTATTATGACTTAATTGTAACTATAGGGATTTGATCTGCAAGTTTCGAAGTATTGCCACAGAAATATTAACATGTTGCTTCCTCACATGTAATTATTAACAATATAATAATCGTTATATGATTATAAGAAACAAAAATACCATAACCTATTAATTTGTTCTCGTTAGCATTCAAGCGATCCATTAACCTACAATTAGTCATAATGTACTTCTAGTTCAATATTATTTTACTAACTTTAATCCCACTGGCAGACTTCTATCTTTCAACTCAAAAAAAAAAAAAAAACTTCTGTGAATTGCTATTTCGCATTAGCATCTAACAATTTTGGAATTCCACTATCATTTCAAGCACTCTAAAGTTCTTCATATATATCATCTCTTACAATAGCAGCAATTAAGCCAACGGATAGCGTAATGCTCCAAGTGTCCCCTCCACAGTCTAATGATGTGGGAGGTTTGTTGCAGATTATTGCAATTAAGTTCATTTGTAACGTTACTCTTTCGTGGGTATGACCTGTCGTTGTTCTGCCTAATATCCGTTCATCTTCTCTGTGGTAGAATTATGTGTGTGTATGTGTGTGTGTGTGTGTGAGAGAGAGAGAGAGAGAGAGAGAGAGAGAGAGAGAGAGAGAGAGAGAGAGAGAGAGAGAGAGAGAGAGAGAGAGAGAGAGAGAGAGAGGGATGAGAGTAATAATGATGATGATGATTATGATAATAATAAAAGTTATAAGAATAATAGTAATTATGTCAATATCATTATGATAATGAAAATGATAATGAAAACACGGATGATAGAAGGGTAATAACAATAAACTGAATACCAATACAACTACTGTTATTATTAATGATAATAATAATAATAATAATAATAATGATAATGATAATAATAATAATGATAATAATAGTAATAATAATAATAATAGTAATAATAATAATAATAGTAATAATAATAATAATAATGATGATAATAATAATATTAATGATAATGTAAAGTAATGATTATAAAGTTCATAATAAGGAAAAAAAATGAGAGAACATGTAATAATAACAATAATGATAATTATGATAAAGTATATATAATGATATATATATATAATGATAATCATAGTAACAATAGTGATAATGATAACAATGATAATAATAATAATAATAGTAATTCTAATAATAATAATAATAATAATAATAATAATAATAATAATAATGATAATGATAACAATAATGATAACAATAATAATAATAATAATAATAATAATAATAATAATAAAACAATAATAATAATAATGATAATAATAATAATAATGATAATAATAATAATGATAATAATAACAATGATAATGATAGTAAAAATAATAGTAATAATAATAACAAAAATAAAAAATAACAACAATTATGATAATAATAAAAGTTATGACAATAATAATAGGTAAAAATTTTTATCATAATAACAGTAATAATAATGATAACAATAATAACAATAAAGATGGTAATAATAATAAAGATAATGATAATAAAGATAATAATGATGAGAATAATCACTGAAAATAATAATAATAATGATAATAATAATAATCAATAATAATGATAATAATAATAATAATAATAATAATAACAACAATAATAATAATGCTAATAATAATGATATTAATGATAATACTATTAATAATAATAACAGTCGTAGTAATTATGATGATGATGCTGTTGCTGATAATAATAATAATAATAATAATAATAATAATAATAGTAATCATAATAATAATAATAATAATAATAATAATAATAATAGTAATAATAATAATAATAATAATAATAATAATAATAATAATAATAATAATAATAATAAGGATAATAACAATAACAATAATAATGATGATAATAAGAAAGACAAGAAGAAGAAGAATAGAAATAATAATATTAGAAAATAATAGTAAAAATAATAATATTATTAATGATAATACTACTACTACTAATAATAATAATGATGATAATAATAATGATAAAAATAACAACAATTATGATAATAATAATGACAATAATAATAATATTAATAATAATAATAATAATAATAATAATAATAATAATAACAATAATAATAATAATGATAATGGTAATAATAATAATAATAATAATAATAATAATAATAATAATAATGATAATAATAATAATAATGATAGTGGTAATAATAATAATAAAAATAATAATGATAAAATAATAATAATAATAATAATAATAATAATAATGATAATAATAATAATGATAACAATATTATCAACAACAATAATAGTAGAGAATATGTTAAAGGCAATAACAAATTAAATGATGATAACATTAACACCAACAAAAATGATACGGCTTTGACAATAATAATAGTTCACTTCACGTTGAGATGTAATTAATCAGAAACTCGAACTTAATCGAAATATCACTTCTCTTTCTCACGCAGGGCCTTGTAACCTTCTCCGCTTCACACGCTCTAAAGCTTTCTCAATCTCAATCTGCCTTTTAAATACGAGTGGCTTACCCCTAGAGACAAGCTTGGGAATTAGGCTGGTTGCTTGGTTGGCGGAGAAGCTTCAAAATAGTCTTACAGTAAAATGTTTTTCCTTGAGTTACATATTCACACTTTACAAGCTCCCGACTTATTGTTATGGTCGTCCTAACACAGCCGGGTATTATTTATCTATTCAGCTCACAACGCAACATAGATTTTTGTGTTTACTCGCTCAAGCTGTTGCTGCCAGGCATCGACGAAGAGAGAACAGGAAAGAGATGGAAAGAGAGAAAGAGAGAAGAGGGAGAGGAAGGGAGGGAGGAGGGAGGGGGAGGAAGAGAGAGAAGAGAGAAGAGAGAAGAGAGAAGAGAGAGAGGGAGAGAGAGAGAGAGAGAGAGAGAGAGAGAGAGAGAGAGAGAGAGAGAGAGAGAGAGAGAGAGAGAGAGAGAGAGTTTCTAATACTTTATTTTTCCAGATTACCTTACCTTCTTATATTCTCTTATCATATTTTCTTCTCGTCCTTACCTCTCCTCTCTCTTCCCCTCTTCACTCCCTCCATCTCTCTTTATCATTCGATCTCCAGCAGTACATTGTATGCAAATAACACACTGTTATACACACGCAATTATAAAAAGAATACGCACAGCTAAATGGAAATATATTCCTTGTTATTTTTCCATTGCAAAAGACTGGAGTCAATTATACAATTGTCTTTTTCCTTTCGGAAATGGAATATGACTCCGATGTTTACACTCTGACATTCTCGAAATTCTCCGAGACTGTGTTCAAGTCTGAGAGATGAAAAAAATATAAACTCTTTGAAAGAATAAAGAACTCGGCGC
>NC_061826.1:27671334-27676334 GCF_019202785.1 Penaeus chinensis | reverse complement strand
TAATAATAATAATAATAATAATAATAATAACAACAATAATAATAATAATAATAATAATAATAATAATGGTAATAATAATGAAAGTATACTGATATGCGTGTTTATATCCAACTTTACATTCTCAATTCCCGCTCAACCTTCCTCACTATATCCATATGAATATACACTACACATATACATGTATACATACCTAATCCATATATAGATTCCACCTTCATCTTTTTCTCCCTCGCTTCTCATATTTCCGTTTCCCTCTTCTTCTAATTTCCTCCTTGGGTCTCCTTCGCCGACTCAATCGACCTGCCTCTGTGGACGGCGGGACACACGTGGATCAAATAACTTCGCAGTCTTTCGTAAGCGTTTTGGCATCATGTCAAGTTTAATCAGCTCATACCAGGAAAGGGTTTACTGAAAGGAGTCTCAGATTTCGTTTGGACAAAAATAAAAAGGAAGAGTGAGAGAGAAAAAAAGACGGAGGGATAGGGAACTGATTCACATAATATTAAAGTTCGTAGTTGTCAAAAAATCGGGGAAAGAAGAAAGATTTCAGGGGTAAAAAAAAAAAAAAAAGTCTCGTTCCCGGAGTCGTAAAGTCAAATAAAGAAACTTCTAAAGTCGAAATTCCCAGATGAAGTGAGAATTCGAATAAGTGGAATTGTCCATTTCGCTCATGAAGGTTATAAACGAAGATGGAACAACTCACAACCATTTATTTTTCCTCGACGAAAAAATGTACATCTGTGAAACTCAAAAAAAAAAAAAAAAAAAAAAAAAAAATAGTTCTATTTTATCTTTTCTTCTCTTCTTCTTTCTTTTTTTTTATTTTTTATTATGAAATGTGTCGCCGTTCACTGCACTAACCGTAGTGCAATTTGTATATCCTGTCATTAAGTAAAGATGCGATTACGTGATGCCTTCATAAAAGTCCTCACAATTTAAGGAAAAACGGACAGTTCTTATTACCTTCATTCATGCTTCTTTGCTTTATCAGCAATTTTCTTTCCTCCCAACTGAATATTCCTTGCATTTGTCACTCACTCTGTTGCTAATCCCGACACAAAGATTTCACTCATAATTACTTATCCTCGTAATAATATAATAGATATGCTTTAAAGTCATCCTCGTTATAAAGGGTTCAGCCGAGCGGTGGTAGTTCTTTGTGAAAAGCTGTACTTAAAAAGCTCTTGAGCATGATTTATATTCGCATTCCCTTCATCTCTTTGGGGAGTCGATAAAAATTAAAGTTTTAATTTAGTTAATTATGTATATCTTTTAATGAAAAATCAGGAATGACTCCCAGAGGGCGCCTCAAATACGGATTGTATATTGTTGCTCTATGCAGCCGAAAGGTAAAAATGTGCTGTAACAAAATCGTTGCTGGAAATCACACAGGATATCCTTGTACATGTCATCATGAATAATAGAGATAATACACTCGTTGCTTCAACAGACCAATATGTATTTTGGTCCAACAGCTATATGCTTAAAGAAACTGTGCTATATATTCGTTGTCGCAAATTCTTTACCAAGGAGAGAATTCGCAAAAGCAACAGCAAACAACACAGTTTATGTTAGCAACCCCTGCGTAAGACACACCGGAAGTGTTGGTATCAGTGGTTCATTTCGGTTCCGTGTTATTTAAACATGTTGCTTACTACGAATGACAAAGTTGGAAATGATTTCTAAGTTCACAATGTCATAAGCATACAGCCGTGTCTGTATTATACACACGTTAATACTAGCCTATAAAAGACACATTGTGTATCTGCCGTCTGCTTTATTACCTTAACAAATTTTCCAAAATATTCATACGGTGTAACAGTAAATAGCATGATAAAGTTCTCAACAATACTTCGTTAGTTATCATTTTCATTAGAACGAAATCGTTTTACTCCTGGCATACAACGAATAAACGATTTGTGTGAACTTGTTAGTATACCCCAATAAAGGTACACGAGTTACTCTCTATTCCTTTTATAATACACCATTCAGACTGTAATAAAAGTAAATCAAAACAGCAATATCCATATGAAAAAAACTATTATGGACACTATTATCACCCTTACCTTTTAGCGTATACTATGGTTTCCTACCTAAAAGGCACGCGTTCTTAAGCTAACCAGGTCACGTTTCGCCATGCTCTCTTTACCCCAGACCCACCTAAAAACCAAGACTAATAAAATTCCAGAATACAGTATCAATAACAGTGATACTGAACCAAAGAACTACTTGAAACAGAGGATACAAACAGTCGATGCAACGCCAATAAAGATGAAATGAAACACAATAATAAAGGAGACATTTAAAGATCTACCCGGACTCAACTTAGAACACAAACAAGTACTGAGTGTTCCCGCTCTAACATTTCCAGGTCCATCGAAATAGTTATGGCACTAGGAAGAAAAGACGAAAAAAAAGAAATCCATTTCTTGATACCCTGCAGGTGAATATTGTTGAAACGTAGTTGTAATTTCCAGCAGAACAATGTCTTGCTGTATCAGGATATCTTTTACACTACCAGATACGGTTGTTTTGTTAGTTGACTTAACCGGTTGTGTTAATGGAAGGCGTATGTACAGCGACACAACATTGTTTATGCCCAGCAAGGTGTACCTTTGTTTCCATCTGCCATTTTGTAATTTCAAGGTATTTCTTATTCTGTATACGCCGTGCTCTACTGTTACTTTCTTTGGGAATAGAGGTTTGTGTTATTTCTTTCAGCACTGCTAGCAACATGTTACTACTGCTAATATGACTTAATATAATACTGCTGTAATGTTATTCTAAATACCAATATCATCGTCACTACCATTACCGTTACTACCGCTAAGGACTGATAGATGTTGACAATAATAATCACTGCAGCAATAAACAACTACAACAAAAATAATAGTTATGACATATATCATAATGTGAACTATTTCAGTAGTACTTGTAGTGATGGTATTCATGATGAAATTCTGATATGGGTTATGATAAAAAGATAATGAAAATAACAATAGTATTAAGAATAAGAATTATAACTGATAGTACGGATAAAAATGATAATGATAAGTGTAAGAATATAAAACTGATGATGATATTGATTATGATGATGACAATATTGATAATTATAATATTAATGGTAATGGCAATGGTAATGATAACAATGAAAAGGAGAAATTAATGATACAAAATATTGATAACGATAATAATGGTCATTATTAAATTAATACTGATAATAATAATAATAATGTCCATACTACAACTAATAATAATAAAAATAATAATATTAATTATAATAACGATACGAGATAATGATAATAATGATTATGATAATAGTAACCATAACAATGGTGATGATATAATAATGATAATGATAATAACAGAGGAAATAACAATAACAGTAATACGCCTGATGATAATGTTACGATATTAATGACAACAATGCTTATAATAATAACAAATAATGATAATAGTAATAATAATGATAATGATTATGATAATTGGACAGTAACAATGGTATTGATAAAAATAAAACAATAATAACAATATTAGTAATAATAATAATGATAATAACAAAAAAATAATAATAACGGTAATTATTATAACCATTAACCATGACAACAACAACAATAATAATAATAATAATAATAATAATAATAATAATAATAATAATAATAGTAATAGTAATAATAATAATAATAATAATAATAATAATAATAAGAATAAGAATAGTAATAGTAATAATAATAATAATGCAGTCAACCGTATTATGATATTTTACCTCATCATTTGATGATACTATTTAAGCGAGAAAGACAAAGATAATAAATAAATCCATCTAAACCCAGTGATAAAATTATGCAGTGTTATCTAATCTGCTAACAACTTCCCCGTCTATTTTTGTCAACTTTATCCATTTCAATATAAACCAAGAGTCCTTTATATTCTCCATCATGTCTCCAACCGGAGAGATCAAATTACATTTTTTAACCGCCAAATTGCTTGTTGGCGGTTTGTCATGATGAGGTCGTTTACTTTGAGCTCTGCGGCAATTATTTTCGTACCGTGAATGCCACCGTCTGCTCTTTGGGGATAGTTTTAAGCTCGTAGCCTCCTGAGGTCAATCTTTATTTGTCAGTCGGATTTGCGTTTCTCGTTTCTTTTTCTTTGCTTTTTTTTTATCACGTTTTGTATTTATTTGGTGTGATTTAGGTTCTGTGATTTTGTTGTCTTTTCATGTTTATTTGGTTATTTTTTGGCGAATTACGTAAATGTCTTTAGGCTCGTTTGTGTCGGTCTTTATGGAGTCAGCTTTGCGCTCATTTCTTTATATTTACTTTAGGGGATGTATTACCTAAATTTCACTTCGTTTTGTATTTTATTGTTGACATGCCGAATGATGTAAATACCATAGTCTTCAGAAATCAGTTTAAGCTCGTTGGGTCAGTCACATATTGCGTCTGTGGATGAATTTTTATCTTCCTCTTTTGAGAATCGTTTTGATTTTGACTTTATTGTTATTTTCAAGAATTATCATAATTTACTTCGCCTTGTTTGCAGAATAATTATTTCTAAAGATAACGATTTATGAATTAAACTAATAAGAAGAATGACGATAATAATAAGCCCCAGAAATGGAAGGAACCAGAAGGAAAAAGGGAGGAAAAAGAAAGAAAAAAACAACAGAAACACTGTCACCAGTGAGACACGATGATCAGTTCTAAACACGGAAACCATCGGCCGCAACACCGAACATCCTTTTTCATATGGTTACTGTCACGAGGATAAAGCATAAGTTCCTGTCGCAGCAAGGGAGGAAGGGATGGTAGCGGGGGGTGCCGTGTCCACCTCCCCCCCAACCCCCCCACCCCCGTCATCCCTAAAGCAGCCCTTCTCCTCTCTCTTTGCGACCCCCTAGAGCACCCCCCTCCCCCCACTGCACCCTCCCCCCCAATAATCTAATGCACCCCCTTCCCATGTTTTCAATACCCCTCCCCTGCCCACCGCCTTTCCAC
>NC_061826.1:27636334-27641334 GCF_019202785.1 Penaeus chinensis | reverse complement strand
TTCCTGTCTTCACCTGGTGTTTTCCTTCTTTTCATGCTTTTAAGGGCTCTTTTTAGTTCTTCTGTTGTGATGTCAGGTATGTCTCTAGTTACTGCATTCGCTTCTATCCATGGCTGTTCATTTGAGTTGTATTTATCCCTGTAGAAGTCTTCCACTACTCCATCTAGTTTCTATATGGTTTCTCCCTATTCCAAGTGTCCTTTCAGTTGTTTTCATGTTGATACCTGAGATCAGTGTCTCATTTTTTTATTTGAGTATTGAATTTCCTTACATCTCCCTTATTCTTATTTATAGTCTTTGTTAGTTCAGCTAATTTTATTTTTTCCCTGTTTGACGATACATTCAAGACCCTACGTTTTTGCACAAGTTGTTTAGCTGCTACCGAGAGCTTGCTGGAGCTTTGCTTGACGTTCTTACCACCTACTTCAAGTGCAGCGCAGCTTCCTTTATCATGTCATTGAACTGTTTGTTGATTTGTTCAATGTTGAGATCTTCGTTGCTGAGAAGTGAATATCTGTTATGGATGTAAGGGTTAAATTCTGTCGAACTGGTCTTCAAGTAAACTAAATTTGGCTGTGTTGTTTGTATGAGTTCCTTTCCCTTCTGAGGTGTAATTTACTTTGCCCTCTGACCATTCTATGGTTGCTGCCAACATTTACTTTATTAATAACTAAGAAATCAATTTTGTTTTTGATGTCACTCCCACTCTAGTTTTTTTTCGAAGACTGTATTCATGATATTGAATGATCGAGCCTCCGTAAAATTGATTAGCATTTGTCCCCTCTCATTCCTAGTGCCTATACCGTAATTCTCCACTCCACTTTCTCCCTGCCTTTTCACCTATTTTGGCATTAAAATCGCCCTTAATTTTTGTGAAATGGATTTTTACTATCATGCTGGCTAAATGAACATCTTCATAGAAGCTCCCTATTTCTTCATCACTGTGGCTGCAGGTTGGAGCATAGACTAAACATTTGTGAACTAAGAAACCTAGTCCTAATTTCTGCTTGCTACCCTGGGGTTTACCTCTCCAACAAAGCATGTGTCCATCATTTGGTATCCTCTGTTCTCCACCTAGTCTTCTAACTTCACAGTCCTTCAATATCTAATGAAAGATAATTCCTGAAGTAATGCTGATAAATTGGATTCAGTTCTCATTGCCCTTATATCATATATGTAAAGGTTCATCAGCATGGGGCAGCACGCCTTTAACCACTGATTTTTAGCGTGCAGACATCACAATCACCTTACTCAGAACTGGCGCAGCCTTGCTTGGCATAGATGCCTCTGTACTGAGTCAGCCGGAATGACACGTCAGGGTATTTCGCTCACTCGCTTAGCTCACTCTCTGGAGTATCTGTAGCAGCACGACCCCACAACATGAAGTTCAGCATACTTATCCAGGTCGGGTCACATCAGGTTAACATCCGTGTTCTTGCACTTTCAGCAGCAGGTACTTCTCTCAATTCACTTCAGAGACCTGACTGGCTGACACAGACACCTTTCGGCTCTCTCGTTAGACAACGGACCCCCCTCATTCCCTGCAAGCTTACACAGTGCATGTGTACTTAAGCCGTAGAATCCGGAACCAAGATCAGCGTTCCCCGATCCTCCAGTCAACCACGACAACAGTAGCAGCAACAAGAGGACTGCCCAGTCCTCAGCACCCAGCCATACCTGTAGGCAATCACACCCACATCAATGACTCAATCCAAGTAGTAGATGTGTCAGGGTTCGTTTTAAGAATCAGAGTGATCAGGTCAACGGAAACATACTGTTACATTATACATTATACAAGCATTTACTGCGAAGGCACACAAATACACTATACACAACAGGATATATACAAACAGAAGAGAGAGGATCCAGCGGAGCAGGCGAGGTCACATGGCGGAAGGAAGCACACAAGTCAAAGTCATGGGACAACTACTGAATTTTTTTACTCATCCTTTTAAGTGTCGCGCTGATGTAAAGGCTAATACCCTCGTTCTCCACACAGTGAGCGAGCCAATCGCGAGAGGCTTAAGCCCGCCGCCCGGACTGAAGTAAACATCACCGACGGTCCTGAGCAATCTCGCAGTTGTGACAAGATGCAACAACCATCTTCTACACTGGTGACCCCAGAGTGACCTGGACACCGGCAAATCAGCGTACTTGGCTGCAGGCGCCATTCAACATGAAGTACAGGTCCACAGCCATGTCCTCGCACTCTCAGCAGCAGGTGCTTCTCTCGACTTACTTCAGAAACCTGACTAGCTGACACGAATACCTCTCGGCTCCCTCACTCCCTCACTCAGCGGGCTAACCTCGTTCTCTGCCCGCTTACACAGTGCACATGTACTTGAGACGCAGAATCTGGAACCGAGATGAGCATTCCCCGATCCTCCAGATGACCACAGCAGCAGCAGCAACACAAGGACTTCCCAGTCCTGAGCTGACTCGGGAGCCAAGTGATGTGAGAGAGGAGGATTTAGGACGATGTTAGAATTGGTAAGGATGGGGTATGGGTATAGAGGAAGTTAGAAAGCTGATTTTGTATCTGACAGTTTTTCGGAGAGGTGTCACATTCCTTAGCAGTTACTAAGCCTACCGGTGTGCGCCCTCGGCCGGCCGTGGCCACGGGTCGCGGGGTCTCCGACTGGCCCTTCCTAATCAACCGCGGTTCGGCGCGCCAACACTTGTGCTACAGCGGCGACTTACCTACGACACTTGACTCCTCAGAGCTTTCTCGCCGTAAGATCGGGCTCGAGGAAGTCAAAAAAAAAAAAAAAAAAAAAAAAAGGAAAGAAAGAATAAAAGTATATATATATATATATATATATATATATATTATTTCAGTGTATATATAGTAGTAAAATTGTGGTTATTATGATTATCATCATTATTATCATTATTATCATTATCATCATTATTATTATTATCATTATCATCATTATTATCGTTATTATTATTTGTACTATCATTATCATTATCGTCATCATTACTATTCATTATTATTATTTGTACTATCATTATTATTACTATCAATACTATTATCATTATTGTTATTATCATTGTCATTATTATAATTATTATCATTATTTGAATTGTCATTATTATTTATATTATTATTACTAATTTTATTATAATAACATTATTATTATTATTACAACTGTAATAATAATAATCATAACAATGATAATTGTTTTTATTATCAATAATTTATTATTATTATTATTATTAATATGATTACAACCATTTCTATTTTTCCATCATAAGTATGATCATAATTAGCATTATTCTTATTATCATCAGAATTGTTTTTATCATATTTATTTTTGTTATTATGTTTAGTATTAACATCATTATTATCAACAGTGATTTCATGTTTGATACTGTTATTTTAATCATTTAAAGTTATATTACCATTATCACAATAATTATCATCATTATTATTAAAATCCACTTTTCCTTATTATCATAATATTGCCAGTCATCATTATCGCTAACACCATTAGCTTTATAACCGGTGATGACATTTCGGTTAATGAACGAGTCGCTGTAACACACGTGTTGGCCATACGCAGTGTCCACTTGGCATTAAGGAAGTTTAAATGTCCGTGGCGTGACTGTGGTCGAGATGACACAAGCCGGTTAATAGCTGCAACACGAGGAGATAAACGCCCGTTGTTTATCAAGCTTAGGGGATGGGTTTCAGAGCTGTTGAAGTTCGGTTGGTTCCTAAATACAATGTAATATGTGTTAGTCTAATGGATTATCATTTTTTGTCGATGATTAGTATACCATAATAATGTTTAAACTGTTGATCTTCCACAGTTTCATTCTTTATGGTAGTAATAACTACATGAGGGGGGGAAATGAGATAATAATCTCTGTATATCCAGAAGTAAGAAGTAATAATAAGTACATGAGGAGGGGAAATGAAATAATAATCTCAGTATATCCAGAAGTAAAATCATTTTGGATTTTTTTTTAGCAATTTTCCAGCCTGGCCAAGAGGAGAAACCGGGTAAGTACAATAATAAAGTCAGGTAGCATCGTAAAGGGCAACAGCCTGCTTTACGATGGAGAATTTTGAGACATTCGCTCGTTTCGAAAAAGAAGTAGACACAAGCTGTAGTTTAAAAAAAAAGAAAGTAGAGAAGCGTCTGGTATAACGGCCTGGGAGATCTAAAGGCAAGAAAATATTTTATTAGTAGATAAAGGGATTTAATTAATAGGTACATGGTACTTAGCGGTAATTACAGGAGACCCATTAGTAGATAACATGGGTAATGAGTGAGATCAAGTCTTATGATTGGAAAATGTACAGGTATGACTAATGGTTATCTATGTCATTAACTGGACTTAGATACCCGTGCTTAGAATACTAGATCCGATGCTGAAGCTGGCCACGGGAGAAAAAGGGTTCGAATCAGCAGTCTCTGCGGTCATCCTGAAAAAAGTGCGCAATTAACCGAAGCCGCTTAGGAACCTGAAGAGCACACTGATGAGGGGATGTGAAGTGTGAAGATATATATAAAACACAGATAACGAAAGCAAGGAAACAGACGAGAAACAGAACATGGGTAGAGAGTAAATTTCTCATGATGACGGGGAGCTCTTTACGCAATTCAGGAATCTGAATAGATTTAATTATCTAAAGCGGGGGTTCTGAACCATTTTGGATTCACGGATTCCTTACAGAGTCTGATGAAAGCTATGGATCCCGTTCCCCGGAGACGTTCACAATGTGTATAATTACTTTATTTATTGAGATTGATTTGTCTCGTTTATGTATGAGATATACGAAATATTATTAAACTTTTAGTAAACAATCTTATAAAACACATTAATATAAATATTAATCTCTATCTGATCCTCATAGAAACCCATCCATGGACCTCCTAGGGGTATGTGGACCCCAGTTATGAACCCTTGCTTTAAAAGGAGACCAGATCCCATAAGCAGAGAGCTTTGTTTAAAAAAAATGCAACACAGAGAAACAGTGATCCGACAGA
>NC_061826.1:27593834-27596334 GCF_019202785.1 Penaeus chinensis | reverse complement strand
CTCTCTCTTACTTGTCTATCTACCTGTAAATATTGATCACTCTACTTTCAGCTACAGTCTCTTCCTGTGTCTCCCTCTATCTTCCTCTTCCCCCTCTCTCTTTCGTAGCAATTTTTTTCTATATCAGTCCTTCATTGCTTCCATCTCCCCTCTCCTTTTCCCTCCCCCTTCTGTGCGTCATTATTCCCCTTCCGCATTCCCCTTCCCTTCCCCTTGGATTGTGATTGCCTTATGTCCATTCACTTCTCCCCTCTTCTCTTCTTCTTCTCTTCTTACTTCTTCTCTCCTTATCTCTCTCGCCTTATCTTCTTATTTCTTCTCTCCTTGTCTCTCTCGTCTTCTCTTCTTGGTTTTCTTCTCTTCCCGCCTTTCTTCTCTTCTCTCCTTGATTATCTGTTCTTGTTTTCTTTTCCTCTTCTCTCCTGTTAGTCTCCTCCACTTTCCAAAATTATCTCCTCTTCTTTCCTTAATTATCCCTTCTTTTCTTTCCTTTTTGCTTCTCTTCTCCCTTTTCTTCTTCTCTTCTCTCTTCTTTTTCTCTCTTTTTCTTTATGTTTCTCTTCTCTTCTCCTTTTGCTTATTTCCTCTTCTCTCTTTGATTATCTCCTCTTCCCTCCTCTTTTTGATCTTCTTCTTCTCTCCTCGCTTGTCCTTTATCTTAGAGGCGTGGCTTGTAGCGGCATGCAGTTCGCCATCTATTTCTTCGTATTCTTCTGCATCATTTATAGAGTGATGTTCAAATACTCTTTCTATCTCTTGCTTTCTTTCGCTTCTTCTTCTTCTTGATTGCAATTTCTCTTTTTCCTTGTGACTGTGTTTACCGACGTTATTTCCTCTTCCCTCAATCGTCCCTTCCGCTCTCAGGGGACAGGAGCTTTTTATGTCTTGAACAGCGCCCTCAACTATGTCTATTCCATCAACCCAGCGTGCGTTTATCGTGGTCCTTCTATCCCTGACCTTTAGATTCTAAGAGAACTTTACACTTTGGTCAAGAATGTGGTGGATACTAACCCATGTCTCTTACTAAGAGTGTAAAATGTTTTCCTCGTCTTCTTTTACTACTTCTTCTTCTTTTTCGTTTAATTCTTGTTCTTCTTCTTCGTTTAATTCTTCTTCTTCTTCTTCTTCTTCTTCGTTTCCTCCTTCATCTTCTTTCCAACGTTGTTGTTTTTTTCTCCTTCTTCTTCGCGATGTCCGTTTTTCGTCTTCCCCCTTTTTTCTGGAGAGTGCGAGGCATCATCCTTTACTCTTCAGCCTGGACTAAAATACATACTCTCTCGTTCCTCATCTTGGAGTGTGACACATAATCTCTCATTATTCTCCATGGTGTCTCGGACAAGCTCCCTTTATACCTCATCGTGAACTGTAAGACATACTCCGTCACACTTTGTTCCAAAAACACTCACTCTTTAAACCGTAGGGTGAGATATGGGGCCTCATTCCTCATACTTGAGCGTAAGATATACTCTCTTATTTCTTTCACCCTGGCTTGGGAAGTATACTTGTCCATCCGCGCTTATATTAATGGATATATTTCTGTCGTAAGTGTCTGTTTAAAAGTGTCACATTCATTAAAAATTATTAAAATGAAATTTCCGTCATATTACAAGAATTTAGGATACACTTCCTCCTTGATATTATTTAATTAACGTGAAACATATCTTCGTTCATTTTACTCTAAATGTACACTACGTAATGCTTTACTCGAATTCCTACTCATTAATACTTGATCTTCTAACATGAAAGATACTCGTGTAAAGCGATACTCGCATCACACACTCCGTTCAAAATGTAGAAGTATCCCCTCAAAACAACACGAACAACAACGAAAACAGCGTAAACAGAAAACGAACTCTCATTCCTAAAACTCGAAATATATATTTTCCTTAATACTCGACTCTATAGCCTGAAGCAAACTCATGTAATATACTCGCATCACACGCTTCACTCTAAATGTATTTCTACGCAATGCCCTTAATGCAGCAATCTCCTCTTCCCTAATGTGTTTGGCTGTAACGGTGTCATTCTTGCTCCGGCTCTCTAGCATGACGCTTATATCACCTTCTTCGGAACGCAGCATCCATATCTTCTTTTAAATGGAGATGAAACCATTAAGACGCCTCCCCATCGCCCCCCCGTCTTTCGCCTCTCTCCTCTTCCTCATTTTTCGTTTTAGTATATGTGTGTTGAGGTTGGTTGGTGTAAGGAGTGTGAGATTCTTGAATTGTTATGAAATTGTCAAGTTTATGTTGTACGTACTCGTATATGGATGTATTAATGAAAGCGTATGCATTTTCATTCTCATTTTCGTTTTTTTGTTTTCTTCTTTTCTTTCTTTTGTCTATGTGTGTGTGTATGTGCATGTGCATTTATGTAAATGAATGCATGTGTGTGTGTGTGTGTGTGTGTGTGTGTGTTTTTTATTCATCGTCATTAACTCTTATCCATTTTCATCACATTCTTCTCGTGTCCTTTCTTCCCTTTCGCAATTTGCCATCAC
>NC_061826.1:27571334-27576334 GCF_019202785.1 Penaeus chinensis | reverse complement strand
GAGTGAGAGGGAGAGGGGGAGGTGGAGGGGGAAGGAGAGGCGAGAGAGAGAGAGAGAGAGAGAGAGAGAGAGAGAGAGGGACAGACAGACAGACAGACAGACAGACAGACAGACAGATAGACGGACAGACAGACAGACGACGGACAGGGAGGCACGAAGACACACAGACACACAGACAGGCAGATAAAGAGGCACGCATACAAGCAAACAAACAGAAAAAAAATAAAATCTCATTGCTAGACTAGCTGCAAAGTCAGCCGAGAGCAGTCACATAAAAAAATAATAATTTACACATTCTCAACCTTTAGAATAGAAACAAATCCCCAAAGAAAGGAATTCGTTCAATGTATCTATCTCCTACTTTCCCCTCAGCCAGTTGCAAGAAGCAAGTGAATTGTTGCAAGCAAACCAGTCAAATCTTTTCGTCTGGCACTCTGGATGTCTGTTTGCATTCATATATGCGACCCAAATCTTTGTTCGACTGAAACCTTTCGTATTTTATGATTTAACAGCCGAGCTACCCAATTTACTCGCTGGTTCCTCACTCCTCATATCTTTTTTAACCTTCCTTCAAACTCTTGGGAAAGAAGGATTAAGCTTGATTGTAAGTGGTACAGGCAGGACTGCAGAGTGTATTGTCAAAATACGGTTTTGGCCTCAGAGGCATTTATTGACTTATCTATATATCAAAACATTTCTTTACTTATTGATTATCATCATTATTGTTTTTTGGCAAACCTTATATCTACAACCCGACTATTTAAAGTGACATCATTGACAGCCGTAATAACAGCAAAGGAAACAGGAGGTTTTCAATAACAGTATCATCAGTGACGACAATGGTATCAATTACGTCATTACAATATAGAATAAAAGAACAGCGGTATTAAACAACAACAACACAGCGGACGGTGTTTTATTAGTGATCTCCATATTTAAACGATGACAAAGAATAATACCGAAAAGATCAACGAAGAAAAGAGCGAAAGAGGGAGTCAAGAGTAACCCAAAATCTTGACAACAAACAAAAGCGAAATCACCGGCGGACAGGGTTGGCCAGGCAGCAGAATTGAGACATGGATGAGATGGTGTTTGCCTTCCCTGTTCCCTCATGTGTTCGGCGCTGGCGGGTCTTGCAGGCGGGAGGAGAGACTTATCGAGATGGACTGTGATTTCAAGAAGGAGGAAGCTGGTTTTTTTTTCTTTCTTTCTTTTTTTTTTTCTCTCTCTTCGATATCTTCTTCTTTTTCTGTGGGGATTGATCGAACTGGTGCTGGTCGTCGATGAGGCTTTCGGTATCGAGATGCTTGTGACTGCAGATGAGGATGCTTGGTAGATATTATGAATCATGTTTTTAATATCTTGTGGTAGGTTGTCCCAGATCGCGGGTCCTCGGATTTGCATTTATTTTGACTCTGTTTCCGTGTATGACCTTTTGACGTACAGAGAGTTAATATGTCTGGTTTGAATGCCTGTTTTGTTACCTGTTGTTTGTAGAGGCTTTAACCAATGAGGATAGTCACCCTTTATGAATTTATGAATCAGTATACATGTGTCAAATTGACATTTTTGTTGAACTTTCAACCATTTTAATTTGTTTAAAAAAAAAAAAGGGGGGGGGGGGTATGTGGCCATGTCTATTTATATTGCCTATTGCCACAAAGTTTTGTAGTTTTTGTGTTGTTGATTTTTGTATTTCAGTTTTGTTGGAACAGTAGTTTATAATACTGGGTTTGTACAACAGTAATACGCGTATCAGCGGGGATTTTGTGTTTCATGTGATTTAGATATATCAGTGTGCCCATATTTTTTTTTTTTTTTTTTTTTTTTTTTTTTTTTTTTTTTTAATGTTGTCTATGTGTGTCTCGAAAGTAATGTATCTCTTAATGTGTACTCCTAGATTTTTTTTAAAGGAAATGCTTGGTTTGATTATAAACCTTCAAAGTTTTTAATTGTGTTTGTGGGGATTTTGGCTGTTTTGTCGACTGCCTATAAAGATGCATTGAGTTTAAGAGGATTTAGTTTGAAGTCATTTTAGTCAAAATACCTATTTGCTTCTACGAGAGTCTGTTGCGTATTTCTTATCAATTCATTTAAGTTGCTTACATGGAGTCGATCGTGAAGGAGCCGAGATTCATCGTCATAATGAACAAGGAGAGAGAGAGAGAGAGAGAGAGAGAGAGAGAGAGAGAGAGAGAGAGAGAGAGAGAGAGAGAGAAAGACAACTGTTTCACAGGTGGGGGGGGGGGGATACAAACAAACAAACAGAGGACAGAGGTGAGTGAGGAAGGTAAGGAGAGGGAGAGGGAAAGGAAGAAAGAGGGAAAGAGAGGAAGAGTGGAAGGGAGAGGTGGAGGTGGAGGGGGAAGGAGAGGGAAGGGGAGGGGACAAGGGATCGAAGGGCGGAAGAGAGAGAGAAGGGGGGAAATATCTATTATAGAGAGAGGGAGATACAGATAGATAGACAGAAATAGAGATAGACGGATGGGTAGATATATATATATATATATATATATATATATAGAGAGAGAGAGAGAGAGAGAGAGAGAGAGAGGGGGGGGGGGAGAGAGGAGGAGAGAGAGAGAGAGAGAGAGAGAGAGAGAGAGAGAGAGAGAGAGAGAGAGAGAGAGAGAGGAGAGAGAGAGGAGAGAGAGAGAGAGAGAGAGAGAGAGAGAGAGAGAGAGAGAGAGAGAGAGAGAGAGAGAGAGAGAGAGAGAGAGGGAGAGTCATAATCCCAAGAGGGCAGCGGTAAAAGATGAACTAAGGCCCCTGAATACGGACTTTTCAAGATACCAGCGACCGAAGCCCGAGTTCAATGAGAGATTACCGTTTCTGGAAGAGAAAAAGGGAGTCATATTGCGTCAGTGGGTCGCGGCTTCAGATCTCGTGTGTCGTTTTTGCAAGAGACCTTGTTGAAAAGGTTGCATTTAAGCTTGGATGTAAAGACAACTTTCTTACGTTGATGCGCCAACCCACTTCTCAAGATCTGCCGCTCCTCTTACCGCTATGTAACAAGCTCCACTTTGACAGAAAAGAGAGAAACGGGAAGTGGAAGGGAGAAAGGGAGAGAGAGAGAGATAGAAGAGAGACAGAGATTAAAGAAAAAGAAAAAAAAAAAGCTCGACAGCCGAGAAAAGCTGGAGAAAGACTTCCGAAAACCGATTAGTTTTACACATTCTATTCATGTTTTATTTCCGACCAGCGCTGCCTGTAAACTTGCCCCACTTCGCCTGTCTGGTGCGTTGGCAGTTGCATCGGTTCTTTTCCTTCCACAATATGTTATCATGGTATTATGTAGTGATTATTTTACGGATTTTACTCGTCATTGTAACTGCTGTCTTTGTAATGGATAAAATTGGTAACCAGTTCATCACACAAGTGATATATATATATATATATATATATATATATATATATATATATATATATATATATATAAATGTACATATATATATATATATATATATATATATATATATATACATATGTACATATATATATATGTATATATATATATATATGTACATATATATATTTAATATATATATATATATATGTACATATATATATATATATATATATATATATATATATATATATATATATATTTCAAACTGAAAAGTATTATTCACAGAATCCTACTAATCATGTTAATAAACTCGGTATATCTGCAATTGATATTATTTAAGTGTATGCTTTGTTTCTATTTTCCAAATGAAATGTGTAAAAAATATTTTTGGACTTTCTCTTATTTCCGAAAAAGTCGGTTACAAGACTTTCTGATTTAGCTTTACGAACCTCTTGTTTGTCATTTGATTATAAGCAGAATGTTTCACTGTTTCCTTCTATGATTTCCTTGTTTGCCTTTTGTCGATTCTTATCCCCGATTATTTCTTTTCTTCATTTTCTCTTTTTTTTTTTTTTTTTGTTAATCTCTCATGTGACTGACTGACTTAACCTCTGATTTTCCCGGGATGTCATTTTGCAAAATAGTCAGGCTGGAGAAGTTTGAATTTCACCAGTGTTTTGACAGCGCAGATTGGAAACCTTTGATTGATTTGGCGAATGCGCTTGCGAGTTTCCTCTCCCCATTCCACATTTTGCATGATTGATATTTGTATTGCTAATTCCCTTAATTTCACAACCGCTAGTGATGCTGCTACATTTTCTAATATTACTATAACTCTATTATCAATGTTACTCTTCGTTCCACATCTCCAATGAGCTGCCGTTTCCGTTTTTTATTAGCGCTTCTACCACCAATAACACTATAAATAATATTGATACTTTTTTTCTTTCAACTACTACTACTACTTCTGTTTTTTCGATGGCCTCAAATTCCATATAGTCATACCTACGCCTACATTTATTACTGACCTCGCATTTGATACTGTGCACATTAACTCAGTGAGCGGAGTTCTCATGCGATTGCTAGGTCGTAGTCCACTTCACTGATGGAGATGGTTATAAGGTTTGATAATCTCTCAGGCTAAACAGAACAGAAGCGAAAACGACAGGCGGCAACTTATCCAAGGAACTAGCTCTTTTTGCTGATACGACTTTAGGAACTACGACCACTATTACTGTTAGTATTGTAGCTGTCATTATTATTACTGCTACCGCTACGAATAATATTACTACAACTTCTATTGATACTGTGAATACTACTATCAATATTATTAGTGCTACTGTTACTGTATTTACGAATACTATTACTACTACTGCTACTACTATTACTATTACTATTATTATTCTACTTCTAGTACTACTGCTGCTTCTGCTACTTCTACTACTATCACAACTATTGTTTATATGCAACAAACCCTTCACAAATCATGAATTATATTACTCTAGAACAAAGTCTAATTTTAGACCTGGGTTTGCTGTGTAATAACATGTGGGTTTTATTGAAGTTGCTTTCCAATCCTTCTATAACTCTCTATCTCTTCTCTCCTTTTTTCCCAATCTCTACCCTCTCCATATCTCCATTCTCTCTCTCA
>NC_061826.1:27543834-27548834 GCF_019202785.1 Penaeus chinensis | reverse complement strand
TCTCCTCTCTCTCTCCTTCTCTATTTAACAAATGCATCATGTTCATAGATTACTGCAGCGTCTCGGAACTTAAACACACGCCATCCTCCGGAATCTCACAGCACGTATAATTCGTACTCCATGTCTGCGTGTGTTAGAGCAATGACCGTAGACAGGATCGCTAGCTCTCCCTATTCGTGGATCAGCTGATAAATCATTTCTTGTGATGATAATCCCAGGCCATATCATTTGGCCATTGTAAATCAGCTGTTAAATTCGATGTGTGGGAGTGATAGCGTGGGTAGACTTTAGCCAGTGTGATGTCATCTTCTCGTTTGAGTGTGTGTGTGTGTGTGTGTGTTTGTCTGAAGTTCGTTAGTTTTGTTTGTCTGTGGTTGTGTTTGTGGTTTGTTTTTTGTTTGTCGGGAAAGTCGTTTTTTTCCTTATTCTGGCTTGTTTTTGGTCTTCGTTTGCCGGGAAAGTCGATTCTGTGATTTCGCTTGTGTTGCTCTTCTTGTATATGCAGTCTTGCCCATGTCTTCTTTTGCCTGCACTTGTTTTTGTCTGTGTCTCCGTTTTCCCCGCGTCTTGTCTTCACCAATATGCACATCGGGTCAATTGTGCCTTTGATTTTTGGTGTCTTCGACCTTCCGTTCCTTCCTTTAGCTCTGTCTTCGTTGGGATGCGTACTCTCATAATGCAGTCACAGGTGATGGATGAATTTTCCGGGGATTGTTTTTGCTACATTCTTGCAAAATTGACATCACACCGATTCCATCCTTGTGAATGAAATTAAGTTTATTGGTGGTATCATCAGCTTATCATTCGTTACCAGGTAAATTCATTGCAAAGTAAACATTGTCGTCTATTAGGTTTTCTGTCCTTGCATATTCCCCATTAGCTCACTCTGAATGAAAAGGATGCATGAACACCAAGATATTTAAAGACGAGGCTTAAAAACTCGAAAACATCACAAAATAAACCAAAATCAAAAGATGGAAAACAAAAGTAGTGACAAAAAAATATATAATTCAAGGTTCAAATTTCAACTCCATGACCCGAGGACTATCAGTCACACCCTGACTGTCATATCGCCATCAACTTTTTTTAGCCGTCATCCACATCCAGTGTTGAACCCCCGACTCATCATTTCCTCGTTATTTTTTTTTCTCTCTGAAGCTTAAAACCCGAGCCACGAGCCATCATCAGATCCACTCTATGGCTTAATCATGCCATTCTTCCTCCGCAGCGCATCTTCACACAATTCTGGAAGACAAGGGAACATCTCCTCACCATCACTTCCCTCATCGTCTCGCCTCCTCTCCTCCCAGTGACGTCATCGCTTTCAGAACATCCGGGGAAACTACAGATCCTCGTCTCAGCACACACTCGTCCCTCCTGAAACTATCACATTAGAGAAATCACTTCCACGCCATTTCCTTTCGCTACCTTGCCCGTCTGAGCTCGTTAACACCACTTCCCCTTCGCTCTCTGTCATGTCGCTTTCATTCTGTTTTTCGCGACTCGTCATCGCTGTCTTTCGCTCTCCCCTTCTTACTTACGATCTCTCTCTGTTTCACCTTTGGTCAATTTTTCAGTTTTTCGTTTTGTCAGTTTTCTTTGGCTGTTGTTTTTTTTATTGTCCTGCCAATTGCTCTTCACCGCTATTTTCCTGTGAATTACCTATCTTTTCCTTTTTTTTTCCTTTTCTTTTCTTAAATACAGAACAAAAATATCTTCCACATCTATCTCTCGTTTGTTGTAACTATCAAACGTGTGTGTGTGTGTGTGTGTGTCTATGTGTGTGTGTGTGTGTGTTTGTGCTTGTGTGTGTGTGTGTGTGTGTTTGTGCTTGTGTGTGTGTGTGTGTGTGTGTGTGTGTCTATGTGTGTGTGTGTGTGTGTGTTTGTGCTTGTGTGTGTGTGTGTGTGTTGTGTGTGTGCTTGTGTGTGTGTGTGTGTGTGTGTGTGTGTGGGTGTGGGTGTGGGTGTTGGTGTGGGTGTGGGTGTGGGTGGGTGTGGGTGTGGGTGTGGGTGTGGGTGTGGGTGTGTGTGGTGTGGGTGTGGGTGTGGGTGTGGGTGTGGGTGTGGGTTAGGGTGTGTGGGTGGGTGTGGGTGGGTAGGAGTTGATAAGTGTCTGAACTTGTGTGCCTGCGTGCATGTGTATATGTGTATGTATGTACCTAATATACATTGATATATCGAAGCCTCGCCCTCTCTCTTCACCTCTCCTTTTTTCCTCTCTCTCCCATCCCCACTTCTCTTCTGAAACTTCCCCCCTCCTCCCCCCCCCCCTCCCATTCCCTTTCGGTGCCTCATTCCCTTTCATAAAACCTTCTCCAGCGGATTTCCTCCTCGTCAGTTGGTCTTAACGCCAAGGTCGTCCTCTGTGGCGGCTTCCGTCATAGTCCGCCGCCGTCCAGCCACGAGTTAACGGTGTCTGTTTCCCCTTTATAGCCACTCATGCCATAACTCGCCATGTTTTACTCTTTCCTCCTTCTGATATGTGTTACTTCGACCTACTTCGCTCAAGTAGTAATGATCCCATCCCTGGTGTGAGTCGCGAACTTTAGGCTCTCTCTCTCTCTCTCTCTCTCTCTCTCTCTCTCTCTCTCTCTCTCTCTCTCTCTCTCTCTCTCTCTCTCTCTCTCTCTTCTCTCTCTCTCTCTCTCTCTTTCTCTCTCTTTCTCTCTCTCTCTCTCTCCCTCTCCCCCTCTCTCTCTCTCTCTGTATCTGTCTCTGTCTCTGTATCTGTCTCTCTCTCTCTCTCTCTCTCTCTCTCTCTCTCTCTCTCTCTCTCTCTCTCTCTCTCTCTCTCTCTCTCCTCTCTCTCTCTCTCTCTCTCTCTCTCTCTCTCTCTCTCTCTCTCTCTCTCTCTCTCTCTCTTATTCGCAACCCTTCCGCCCCACACTTTTCCCAGCGACCTCAGGGCGTCTGGCAGGAGTGTCACCCAAAGAAGAGCCTGGTCCCTTGCTCTCTACGTGGTCAGTATTTAACACATGGCTTGAGAGTGTAACAACAAAGGTTGAATATAAATGGCGCCCACGATTCATATTCTAATTAAGACAAAATTAAAGAGAAAATTTATTCCATCATTACCAGTATTTCGCGTTTAATTACAACAGTTCCAGTTTCAAATGAACATATGGTATCATTGTCATTTTGAATATATGAATGTTTATATCATCATTATCAGGGTTAATAATTACCATTATTATTATCTTTAAGATTATATAATTTTTCCAATCATTATAGCATTATCATCACTGTCATTATTGCCATGTCATTATTATCCTCTTCATGATTATTATCAATTTACATTTATCATTATAAGTATCATTTTTATCATCATCATCACCATCAAAAGCATTATTGATGATATCTGCTCGTTTAACCATTTGCTTTTTCCAATTCAAAAGTAGTCAGTTATACTGTATAATAAAACCTTTAATCATAAAGAAATCTTTTATGTTTAAAGAGAATGTAAGGATCATAACTTTCTTTGAACTGATTATACACTCACTGTACCCCACCAGGTACACACACTATGTTATATATATATATATATATATATATATATATATATATATATATATATATATATATACATATATATATACATATACATATACATATACCTATATATATATATATATATATATATATATATATATATATATATATATATATATATATGTATATAAATATATATATATATATATATATATATATATATATATATATATATATATATATATATATATAGGTATATGTATATGTATATGTATATATATATATATATATATATATATATATATATATATGAATAGATAAATATCTATATAAATATATATATATATATATATATATATATATATATATATATATATATATGTATGTATGTGTGTGTGTGTGTGTGACCAAAACAAAAGTTGACGTACATAATACAGTTTCGCTAACTTGGCTGTAAAGGGTTTAACTTTTAACAAAAGCACGGTAGCAAGCCTTTTCGCTTGACATGTGGACCTTATGAAATGGAATTGTTGGGAAACACATGAGCCTCCGAAGTGTGAATGTTTCATGTGCAAATTTAGACTGGAAAATCCATTGCGTGGTGACGATTTCAAACCGGCAAAAAATGCTGATTCATTATTAATTTTGCTTGATTTAAGTCTGTAAATTGAAATGCAGATTCATTATTCATGAAGTCAACAATCAGGAGTTCTGAGGCAGAGAGAAGGATATTTTTGAAAAATTCATGAATTTGATTACTTCTCAGTCTAATTTAGAGGCGAACTTATTCTTGAATATTCACAATGCCCTTTTGCCCTTTAAAGATGATATTGTGTTACTTTTTCTTAGTGTTCCATTAGCCCTTCAAAATGTACCAAATAAAAATGAAATTGTAAAGATAATGAAACTCAAATGAGAGGAAAAAAGATGATAATGATAATGATGGTGATCATAATGATAGTAATAATGATGACATTGATGATAATGAT
Organism: Penaeus chinensis; assembly: GCF_019202785.1. Taxonomy (NCBI): domain Eukaryota; kingdom Metazoa; phylum Arthropoda; class Malacostraca; order Decapoda; family Penaeidae; genus Penaeus; species Penaeus chinensis. The sequence goes on along the minus strand of NC_061826.1, from coordinate 27,544,354 downwards.
GTGAAAATACTTGAATTTGACAGACCGGCTTCATTGCTTAATAAAAAAAGGAACATTTGAAGAGGTTAAGCTGTGGATATGTCAGTCCATCGAATGGCTAATTCTGGGATGTTGATTGATACGTAAAGATGAAACAAACGCGCCTAGAATTACTTATGAACACTAGTAAACATCCTTTGGAGAAACAAACTTTTCGAGAAAAAACAAAAAATAAACACACACACACACACACACACACACATATATGTGTGTGTGTGTGTGTGTGTAGCATGAAAACAGTTAGAAGGAGACTCGGAATAAGGACAAATCAAATGAATGCAATAAAAAATATAGACGGAGATGTGACATATAATAAGGATGAAACCATAAGAGTAATGGAAGACTTTTACAGGGATATATACAACTCAAATGAACAGCCACGTACTAGAGGCGTACCTAACATCATAACAGAATAAATAAGAAGAGCGCTTAAAGGCATGAAGCGAGCGAAAACACCAGGTGAAGACGGAATTAGTAGAGA
>NC_061826.1:27523834-27526334 GCF_019202785.1 Penaeus chinensis | reverse complement strand
ACCGGGGTGGGGATGATTGGGATGGGGATGACTGGGTTGGAGATGATTGGGATGGGGATGACTGGGTTGGGGATGATTGGGTTGGGGATGACTGAGGTGGGGATGATTGGGATGGGGATGACCGGGGTGGGGATGATTGGGATGGGGATGACTGGGTTGGAGATGATTGGGATGGGGATGACTGGGTTGGGGATGATTGGGTTGGGGATGACTGAGGTGGGGATGATTGGGATGGGGATGACTGGGGTGGGGATGATTGGGATGGGGGTGAATGAGGTGGGGATGGCTGGGTTGGGGATGACTGGGGTAGGGATGACTAAGATGTGGATGACTGGTGTGGGGGTGACTGAGGTAGGGATGACTGGGTGGGAATGACTGGGTGGGGATGACTGAGGTAGGGATGACTGGGTGGGGATGACTGGGTGGGAATGACTGGGTGGGGATGATTGGGATGGGGATGACTGGGGTGGGGATGATTGGGTTGGGGATGACTGGGGTGGGGATGACTGGGGTGGGGATGACTGGGTTGGGGATGACCGGGGTGGGGATGACTGGGTTGGGGATGACTGGGGTAGGGATGACTGGGGTGGGGATGACTGGGTTGGGGATGACTGGGGTGGGGATGACTGGGTTGGGGATGACTGGGGTGGGGATGACTGGGGTGGGGATGACCGGGGTGGGGATGACTGGGTTGGGGATGACTGGGGTGGGGATGACTGGGGTGGGGATGACTGGGTTGGGGATGACTGGGGTGGGGATGACTGGGGTGGGGATGACTGGGTGGGGATGATTGGGATGGGGATGAATGGGGTGGGGATGATTGGGTTGGGGATGACTGGGGTGGGGATGACTGGGGTGGGGATGACTGGGTTGGGGATGACTGGGGTGGGGATGACTGGGTGGGAATGACTGGGTTGGGGATGATTGGGATGGGGATGACTGGGGTGGGGATGATTGGGTTGGGGATGACTGGGGTGGGGATGATTGGGTTGGGGATGACTGGGGTGAGGATGATTGGGATGGGGATGACTGAGGTAGGGATGACTGGGTGGGGATGACTGGGTTGGGGATGACTAGGTGGGAATGACTGGGTTGGGGATGATTGGGGTGGGGATGAATGGGGTGGGGATGACTGGGTTGGGGATGATTGGGGGGGATTACTGGGTTGGAGATGACTGAGGTGGGGATGACTGGGATGGGGATGACTGAGGTGGGAATGACTGGGGTGAGGGTGACTGAGGTGGGGATGACTGGGGAGGGGATGAATATGGTGGGGATGACTGGGTGGGAATGACTAGGGTGGGGATGACTGGGTTGGGGATGACTGAGGTGGGGATGACTGAGATGTGGATGACTGGTGTGGGGGTGACTGAGGTAGGGATGACTGGGTGGGGATGACTTGGTGGGGATGACTGAGTTGGGGATGATTGGGGTGGGGATGACTGGGGTGGGGATGACTGGGATGGGGATGACTGGGTTGGGGATGACTGGGGTGGGGATGACTGGGTGGGAATGACTGGGTTGGGGATGATTGGGTTGGGGATGATTGGGTTAGGGATGACTGGGGTGGGGATGACTGAGGTGGGGATGACTGGGATGGGGATGACTGGGATGGGGACGACTGGGGTGGGGATGACTGGGATGGGGATGACTGGGATGGGGATGACTGGGATGGGGACGACTGGGATGGGGATGACTGGGATGGGGATGACTGGGATGGGGACGACTGGGGTAGGGATGACTGAGATGGTGGTGACTGATTTGGGGAGGATTGAGCTGGTGATGACTTGTGTGGGGATAACTGAAGTGGGGATGAATGGATTGCCCGCTCGTCATCGTGGTGTCTCGTCGGGTTTTATCTTTCGAGGGCATCGCTGGTAAGTTTGTTCGAGGTATGGTGATGGTGGAGATATGGTGCTAGTTAGAGCATATGGTAATGGCGTTGTTTTCTCTTTTTTCTTACTCACTCACGTTCACTCTTTCTCTGTCTTTATGTTAATATATATAATATATATATATATATATATATATATATATATATATATATATATATATATATATATATATGCGTGTGTGTGTGTGTGTGTGTGTGTGTGTGTGTGTGTGTGGGTGTGTGTGTGTGGGTGTGTGTGTGTGGGTGTGTGTATCATATATATATATATATATATATATATATATATATATATATATATATATACATATATATATGTATTATATATATTATATATGTATATGTATATATATATATATATATATATATATATATATATATATACATATATGTGTGTGTCTATCCATCTATTAATCTCTCTCTGTCTCTCTCGCTCTCTCTCCCTCTCTCTCTCTCTCTATCTATCTATCTATCTATCTATCTATCTATCTATCTCTATTTCACTCTCTCGTTCATTCATTTAGAATTAAATCGTCGCATGGTACCCCAGAATCACTCTGATTATATTGCCATTAATGTAGTTTATACACATTTGTATTGTCTTCCAGC
>NC_061826.1:27471334-27473834 GCF_019202785.1 Penaeus chinensis | reverse complement strand
CGGAGGCATGTGCGGGGCGGCGTGACGTCACAGGTAATGGGGAGAGGGGGGGGGGGGGGGCAGGAAAGGGGGGGGGGGGGGAGCATATGGTAGGTGGAGGGACATTGATGGAAGCTGGGGAATGGCAGCTTGATAAGAGGGCTAAGGCGCGAGATGGAGGCCTTGGTGAAGTACGAGGGGAGGAACGGGGAGGGGGGAGGGAAGGGGGGGGGTTGACCTCGACCTCTAGTTACTCAAGGCAAGGTGAGAGGGGGCAGAGGAGACAGAGGGGGGGGGGGCAGGGGCGGGAGGGGGCAGTGAAGAAGCAGTGCGAGGAAAGGAGCCCAAGGACGGGCCGCCGTGAGCTTCAAGGGTGGGAGAAGGCGCAGGCGACATAGAGGTCAAGAAACAGGGGAAATGGCTTAAGGGAGGAGGGGGTGGAGGGGGTGGAGGGGGGGGGGGAGAAGAAGGAGGGGGAGACTTCGCGTTACGGGGTCAAAGGACGGTGCGGGGAGGGGAAGGGAGGGTGTTGGGAGGATGGAGGGTGAGGGTGGGTCAGGGGACGGTGTTATGGAAGAAGAGATTGTGTGTGGGCGAGAAAGGAAAAGGAAGAAAGGCGGAGAATGACATGAGAGAGAGAGAGAGAGAGAGAGAGAGAGAGAGAGAGAGAGAGAGAGAGAGAGAGAGAGAGAGAGAGAGAGAGAGAGAGAGAGAGAGAGAGAGAGAGAGAGAGAGAGAGAGAGAGAGAGAGAGAGAGACAGAGACGGAGAGAAAAAAAAAAGGACGAGAGATAGATAGAGGGAGGGGAGGGGGGTAGATAAAGAAAAAGAGAGAAAGAGAGAGAGAGAGAGGGAGAGAGGCTAGTACAAAACGACGAGATAATGTTAAGAGTGAGCCTAAGCCAAGATTATCATATCCTTACTAAGAAGGGTTTAAAAGGGGTCTGTTTTTGTAGACCGACCAAGCGCTGTATAATTTTTTTATGGCCAACTAAATTAGAGTCTGTGATTCTCATTAGACGCGGGTCATTTGTTTGTTTGGTGCCGCTCCAGGGTATTATCACTTTATTTGTCACCATTCCGTGTTTGTACGAGACGCATACACAAATTTCGTGTCATTATCATCATTATTTTTCACATTGTGGAGGTATTTATTATTCAAAGTCTTTACTTCGGTATACATATTTTTACCTTATTATTAACATTATCATTAACATAATTATTATCATTATGATATTAGCTTATCATCACTACTGTTATTAATAGTAGTATTAGTATTAATAGTATCATCATTATAATAATTAGTAGTTGTGTTAGTATTGCTAATTATTATTATTATTATTATTATTATTATTATTATTGTCATCATCATTATTATAATTATTATTATTATTATTATTATTATTATTATTGTCATCATCATTATTATAATTATTACTATTATCATTATTATTACCATCACTAACATCATCGTCATGATTATTATCCTCATTATTATTACATTATCATCATTATTAATAATCATTATCATTATTAGAATCACCATTATTATTGTTGTTGTTTCATCACCATTATTATAGTTGTTGTTTCATCCTCATTATTATTGTTGTTGTTTCATCATCATTATTACTATTATAATTATCATCATTATCTATATCTATTTTCTGTATCAGTCGATATCATCACGTATTCCTGTAGTTATCAATGCTACGTACTGCGTATCCTTGTCTGCAACGCCCAGTGTAAATGAAGCCTCTCGTTAAATCATCTACAGCGAGGGGCATCACGGCTAATGTTAAAATACATTCCGTATTCCGCACGCGAGGCCACTGTTTAAGATCAACAGCTGATATACACACTTAACAGGGAGGAGGATCACCGTGCCCATCTTCTAAATAAATTCTGCTCATCACCACTTTTCATTTCGACGGAGCCGAAACAAAAGTGTAGTGGGTGAGAAGGAGAGGAAGAGGAAGAAGGAGGGAGAGAGAGAGGGAAAGAGAGAGAGGGGGGAGAGAGAGAGAGAGAGAGAGAGAGAGAGAGAGAGAGAGAGAGAGAGAGAGAGAGAGAGAGAGAGAGAGAGAGAGAGAGAGAGAGACCTTAAGACACAGAGTATGACCACTCCAGTCTTTTCTTTCTCCCTCTCATTTCGACCTAGTGTTACCATCGTCTATAACTTGTACCCGACTCGACCCGCCATATATTAAGCCCGCTCGCCAACCCCCCCCCCCCCCCCCCCCGCCTCCCTCTACCCGGCACTGACGACCCGTCCAAGGTCAAGCGAGCGAACAAATGGTCGCTATCAATTATCTGCCTCTTTATTTATGATATGAAACCGGTTGTTTTAGTTGGAGGGGGTGGTAGGGGAGGGGGATGGAAAAGGGGGCGGGACGTGGTATATGGTAATATCAAGGAGTTTATTTCTTTATGGTACTATTTTTTCTCAAAAATAAAAAAAATAAACATAAAAAAAAAACAGCGAGACAGGCAGAGAGAGAGGTAGAGCGAGAGCGAGAGACAGA
>NC_061826.1:27466334-27468834 GCF_019202785.1 Penaeus chinensis | reverse complement strand
GGGAGGTTGATGGGGGAGAAGGAGGAAGAGAGAGGGAGGTTGATGGGGGAGAAGGAGGAAGAGAGAGGGAGGTTGATGGGGGAGAAGGAGGAAGAGAGAGGGAGGTTGATGGGGGAGAAGGAGGAAGAGAGAGGGAGGTTGATGGGGGAGAAGTCAAAAGTCAAAGTCAAAGTCAAAGTCAAAACATTTTATTCCATTAAATTACAATGGTTATTCTTTACATAAATATATATATATATATATATATATATATATATATATATTTACATTTGAATATTTAGGAAGTGTTCTTTTAATTTCATTTTTAAATTACAGAAGTTGTTAATGCCTCTTAAATTATCTGGTAGCATGTTCCATAACTTGGGTCCACGTATTTCCATTTGTCGTGCCCCTGTATTGGTATTCGATCTCTTGACAAAAAGGGAATTTACTTGGCGTGTCTGGACACCTGATGTGTTCCCTACGGTTTGCAAGGCCATCAACCAATTCGGATAATTCCCATGAATAAGTTTGTAAATAAATAAACATGTGTCATAGCTGCATTTAAAGTGAACTTTTAACCATTTAATTTTTTTGATATGTGGGGTGATGTGATCAAGTTTACTGATATTACCTAGTGCTACTCTGGCAGCAAAATTTTGTAATTTTTGCACTTTTTGCATCTGGGTTTTGTTAGTCGAACCCCAGATGTTTGAACAATAGTTAATTATGCTTAGAGCTAGAGTTTGTACAACCAAGATTCTAGTTTCAGTAGTGATCTGATTTCGTATGTGATTAAGATATAACAGGGTACCCACTACTTTCCTGTGTATTTTGTCAACGTGTGGTTCAAATGTCATGAATCTGTCTATTTGTACTCCTAGATTATTCACTGAAGTGCTCGGTTTGATAGAGCAGCCTTCAAATTCTATGATTGTGTCACTGGGAATTTTAGCAATGTTCTGCCGACTACCTATGAATATACATTGAGTTTTATGTGGATTTAGTTTAAGTCCATTAGTGTCAAAATATAGTTTTGTTTGTGTTAGAGTATCTTGCGCGTTTCTTATTAATGTATTTAAGTTGTTTACTGAATCACTATGAAGAAACTGTGAATCATCGGCGTACTGCACTAGAAGGCAGTTATTTGCTATTGTTGATAAATCATTTATGAAAATTGTAAATAGGATCGGACCTAAAATAGATCCTTGCGGAACACCAAAAGGTACTTCTTGTTTTGATGACATACTATTATTGATTCTTACCGATTGGGTCCTTGTATATAAATAACTTGTAAACCAAAAGGTATCAACTTTATGATTTACTAATTTGTTAAGGAGAATTTCATGGTTAACACTATCAAAAGCCTTAGAAAGGTCGCATAATGTGAGTAAATTTACCTGATTTTTGTCAATGTTATTATAAATCTCATCAGTGATTTGCAGTAAAGCTGTTTCAGTTGATAACCTATTTCTAAAACCATGTTGTGTTTTAGATAATAAGTTCTTGGCCTCCAGGAAATTCGTCAGTTGATTTGCTACAATTTTTTCAAGAATTTTGGATAATATAGGGAGTATAGTAATAGGGCGATAATTATTGACATCGTCTATATCCCCCGACTTGAAAATTGGTGTTACTATACCATGTTTCCAAAGCGATGGAAAGACACCAGTGACCAGAGAGGTGTTAATAATAACCGTCAAATAATGTAGAGTTGCGGGTAGACTATCTCTGATAAAGCGCAAAGCAATACCGTCTGCTCCTACAGCATTTGTTTCGCTAAGGTGTTTTATTACTAAGATGATTGTTTCTACGTCCACTGGTTGTGGTCTGAAAAAATTAGTTGTAATCCTTTTCCGATCTGTATTTGGTTGTAATGTAGAAGCAATTGTTTTCTCGTAAGTTAGTTTACCAATCTTTGAAAAAAAGTAATTAAAATGGTCTGTTCTTTGTATGGGACTTGTGCAATCACTAGTGAGGTGATTGTTGTGAGGCACTAGTGTTCTAACAATTTTCCATGTTTTATCAGAGTTGTTCTTATATTCTGTGAATTTATTTCTGAAGTAATTTCTTTTTGCACATTTAATTAGCACTTTTACATTTTTCTTTTTTGCTTTGTAATCTATCTGAAAGGCAGCCTCATTTCTGTTACTTTTAAGAGTTTGGTGGGCATTATTTCTATCGCTAACGGCTCTCTTGATGTCGTCGTTTATCCATGGAGCAGGGGGACGTCTGACGGTTCGTGTTACGTAGGGAGCCAGCGAATCAATGCTGTTTTTAATAACTTCCGTTAAGATAGTTACTTGATTGTTTACATTATCTGTCAGTGAAATATTTGATAGTGTCATTTCTTTAGACAAGATAAGCTCGCAGAAAGACTGAGGGCCGTAGTGTTTAAAATCGCGAAAAGTTTTTATTACTGGTGGTCTCTTTGTTTTCTTTATATTTAACGTCATCGTGATGAGTTCATGGTCAGCAACATGGCACGGAATGACATCGAAGTGGAGGATGAGGTCTGATC
>NC_061826.1:27456334-27458834 GCF_019202785.1 Penaeus chinensis | reverse complement strand
ATATATGCGGATATACATGCGCTCGTGTCGGGATCAGGATCCTTCCCTTATATATGCGTGTGTGCGTGTATATACATATATGTAGATAGATAGATAGACAAATAGATAAATATATAGATTGATAGGTAGAGAAAGATAGATAAATAGATGTGTGTGTGTGTGTGTGTGTGTGTGTAGATAGATTGACAAATAGATAAATATATAGATTGATAGGTAGAGAAAGATAGATAGATAGATAGATGTGTGTGTGTGTGTGTGTGTGTGTGTGTGTGTGTGTGTGTGTGTGTGTATGTGTGTGTAGGTATATATATATAAATATATAAATATATATATATATATATATATATATATATATATATAGATAGAGATATTTAGATATGTGTGTATATGTAATTGCAAATGCGCATGATGCATTTAATGTGTGTGTATATGTACATGTGTATATATATATATATATATATATATATATATATATATATATATATATATATGAATATGAATATGTATATGTATATGTATATGTATATGTATATGTATATGTATATGTATATGTATACGTATATGTATATGTATACGTATATGTAAATGTATATATATGTATATATATTTTTGTTTTAATATATGTGACAAAAAATATGTACACATATGTAAGAAAATATTTACACACACACACACACACACACACACACACACACACACACACACACACACACACACACACACACACACACACACACACACACACACACGGATTCAGTAAATCCAAAAAAAAAAAAATTGAGATTTGAGATACAGGTAGATGGTTTACCTCTAATCTAATACAAAAAGAAAGAAAGAAAAAACTTATATTGATTTACCTCCGTGAGGAAGACGTGAGAAGTCCTGTCCTCGCCTTAGGCCATACTCAGTATGGGTCAGCTCGGTTGTGGTTAAACACATGTGAGAGGCACTTTAAAGGTAATGTATTGGACCATAAATATTAAGCTGTTTAATGCAGCACAGAGGAGAAAAAATATAAGAAAGAGACAGAGAGAAAAAGAGAGACAGAGAGGAAGAGAGATAGAGAGAGAGAGAGAGGAGAGAGAGAGAGTGAGAGAGAGAGAGAGAGAGAGAGAGAGAGAGAGAGACAGAGATTCGTGTTGCAAAAGGATTCGAGGAAATGACTTTGCACAATGATATTTTCGTAATAAACATTTGGCTTCGGAGCAACAAGTAAGCGAAGGGTAATTACTTCAGGTAAGTAGGTCTTTTCCTTATTAACCGCGGTGGCTCCGTGCACCGAGGGCAAGCTACCCTCCCCCCTTTTCCCCTTTCTCCTCCTCCTCCCTCTCACACCCCTAGGCCATGATGGTGACAAGATATTGACCGTAATTTCCAAGATCAGTCACCCCGGGGGATGCGAGTCGACGACGGCGTGTGCACCGGAGTGGAACAGAGGTCAATATTGTTTTTGAACTCGTCTCCTTCCTTCACGGTCCGACCCAAAGAAAAAAAGGAAAAGAAAAGAAGTATATTACCGTCGTAAAAATTGATGCTAGCAGCAGCAGCAGCGCCGGAGCGAAAACAAAAACAACCCGACATGAGCCGGAGTGGGATAGCGTGTGGTGGGAGAGGGAGGGGAAGGGGGGGGAGGGGAGAGAAGAACGTGTCTCGTGCATGTCTCCCTCTCGCACGCGCTGTTGCTAGGCTCGTGGATAGATGGATGGATGGATAGACTCCCACTACGCTCCTCGCTTGCCCTATGCCCTCCACCCCTCCCCCCTTCCCCCTGAGTTACAAGACGCATCGTGAATTACCAAACAGGACGACGGGAGACGGAAGTACCGGGATCGTTACCTCGATCTCGGATGGGTGCGCGAGGAGGCCCTTCGAGTTCGCAAGTAAATCAGCCCGTGATTTCCCTTTTGTTCCGGGTCTCGAACTGCCCCATTTTCCTTTTCTGTCCAGGCGTCATCCTCTTATTGGTAGACACTCTCTTGATTACTATTCATCTGTTCATCGTGGGATCTGTGTTATCATCGAGTTAATGATAACCTCATCAGGGCAAGTGTAGGTCGACGTCGCCTGTTAATTCTGCACAGAATTTCAGCTTGGCCTGAGGAAGTCGTAACGAGTGTTGCCATCGCGTGCGCTTCCTTTACGTTCGAGACGAGTTATCATGTCGCTATTTTCGTTTTCGATTTCGTCATATTCTGGAATAAAGGAGGTGCGCGTGGTAATGCAATTCTTTTTGTTATTTATTAAGTTTGTTTTCTAGGTAGGGTTTATTTTGGATCTGATTACACAAACAATGGGAGTTATTGAGGTACCATTCCGTTGTAGAGTATGTAAAATGTACGATGAGAATAGCAATGGAACTGAATAAAACTGACGCGGCAAGAAGTTCATATTCGGTCATTCAAGATTAAGCTTCTCTTCCTCCTACTCAAAAACAACATATGTCGGAGGTAGTTACGTTGTGGGTACACATACACGTACATGTACACACGTACACACACAC
>NC_061826.1:27451334-27453834 GCF_019202785.1 Penaeus chinensis | reverse complement strand
AGTGTAAATAAGCCGATAAACATGAAAAAAATAATAATGACAATAACAATAAGGATGATAATGATACCAGTAATAATATCAATAATAATGATAATTACCATAATAATAGGTCTTAAGAGTAATGATATTTTCATCATTATTATCTTTATCATCATTATTTTCATTTATAACGTTATTGTTGTTATTATTTTTTTTATTTGTTTATTATTAACATTATGATAAACAAAAATAATGATAAAAAATTGTAATATTAAAGATAATGAAAGAATTGTAGGAAAAAAAAGGAGCAATAAGTAAAAAGAATAATTAATCTGCTGTACTACAAACCTTCAAAAATCATCAAGGGCTCCGAGAAGACCGAGCGCATTTTCCGCACGCGCACACGAAATGAAAAGGTCCGTACATCCGCGCGTGCGAGAGACAGATGAGGCACATACACCCCCACACGTGCACACGCCGACGTACGTACACACATGTGATCGCTCTTTTTTTCTCTTCCGCTCAGACGACCATGACAGATGATGAAATTAGTTCTCCCCCTGGACCGCCTTCCCCCTCCCCCCTCCCCCTCCCCCTCCCCCTCCAGCACTCTCGCCTCTCTCGCGCCTCTCTCCTCTCCCCCCCCCCCTCCTTTCCTCTCATTTCCTCCCACCCCATCCCCCTTCCCCCACCTCCTTCTCCATTCTCACCTCCCTCTACCCCTCCCCCATCGCTCGCCTCCTCCTCCTCCTCCCCCTCCTTCACTCTCGGATCCCCCCTCTCCCCCTCCTTCACCCTCGCCCCCTCACCCCTCTCCCCCTCGCCCCCTCTCCCCTCGCCCCCTCGCCCCCCTCCTCTCGCCTACGTCATCAGGGTGAGTACTTGATAGGGGTGTAAGAGGAGGCCGGCTTTGTTGTGCATTTTTTCTCTCCCTTTTTTAGGGGGTGGATGGGTGGGCAGGGGTAAGGGGCGGGTGAATGGGGTTGGATTCCTCTTCTCTCTCTCTCTCTCTCTCTCTCTCTCTCCCACTCCCTCCCACCCTCTTTTCCCACCCTCTCCCTCCTCCTTCTCTCACTTCTCATTCCTCTTCCTCTTTCTCCTTCCTTTCTAATTTCCCTCACCCCCTCCGTTCCTATTTCTCCCACCCCCTCCCTTTCTCTCCTCTTCCCTTCCCTCCTCCCCCCCCCCCTCCCTTCCCCGCTTTCTCATCACTTTAGAATAAACTAGGAAATATTTATTAATTTGTTTGAATTAATTACTAGACTTCTACACTGGAAAAATAGTTTGTTAATTCATTTGTCTAAAAGTACGATTATCTGAACCGAAATGTATATAAACATTGAAATTTTCCAAACCAATAATCATAGTTTCCTGAAGTGGATGAATAAATATGCGATCACTCTATTTCGAATGCCCTTCGTGTGCGTAATAGATACATACAAATATGATTAATTTAGGCACACATACAAATATATATAAATACTTCATATATGTACATTTATAGATGAAAGGAGAAAACACACTACCGTGTTGATACTATGGTATAAAAACCCACACTGTGAAACTAGATTTAATTGAAAATGAGACTACAGTTTCGGAATCCACCTGGATTCCATCTTCAGGCCTGAAGATGGAATCCAGGTGGATTCCGAAACTGTAGTCTCATTTTCAATTAAATCTAGTTTCACAGTGTTGGTTTTTATACCACATATATAAATGTGTGTGTGTTTGTGTATGTATGTGTGTTTGTGTGTGTATTATATGTTTGTATGTATGTATTTATATATATATATATATATATATATATATATGCAAATATATTATGTATATGATTATATGTATGTATTTATGTATATGTATAATATATGTATATATACATATATGTGTGTGAGTCTGTGTGTATGTGTGCGCATGTACGTATATACACATATGTATGCATAAATATAAATATATACATATGCATATGTATATATAGACATATGTGTGTATACTGTGTGCATGTGTATAAATATACATATACATATACATATAAAAATAGATGTATATGTATATATGTGAGTGTGAGTGTATGGATAAAGATATAGATATGGATACACACACACACGCGCACATATATATGAGTGTGTGTATGTGTGTACACATAAATATGTGTATATATGTATATATATATGTGTGTATATGTGTGTGTCTGTATGCATGTTTGTATGCAAATGAATCTAAAAAGACACAACGTAATATATTTCTCACCCTCGTCGCATTTTTTCTTCCGCTTGCTTTCTCTTCCTCCTCTTCCTCCTCTCCCTCAACGCGGCCTGCAAGCACATGGCTCTCCCGCATTTTTCAACCCAGTAATCCCTCTAATTGTTCACACCTGCTTACACGTTCGGGCCAGGTGCACTCGCCTACGCCAAATGCACTGTAATGACATTCCCTTTGGACCCCACCCGACGCCCCACGCAATCCATTCAGTCGGTTCTCTTGAGCTTTTAAAACAGAGAAATGTAGTAGTGCTGGATGCTTT
>NC_061826.1:27441334-27446334 GCF_019202785.1 Penaeus chinensis | reverse complement strand
CATGTCGCCGCTGCTTCCTCTCTCTCGTCCGAGCTAATCCTTCTTCCTCCTCCGCCTCCTGGGGTTTAACGTGTGATGTCCTGGCCGAGTGAGAGCCGGTCATCAGCCGCCCACGGATGGACGCCAATATTTGGGGCTTTGGGCCTTCGGAGCTTCAGAGCTTCGGGGTTTCGGAGCTTCGGAGCTTCGGGTCTTCGGAGCTTCAGAGCTTCAGAGCTTCGGGGTTTCGGAGCATCGGAGCTCCGGGGTTCCGGAGCTTCGGAGCTTCAGGGTTTCGGAGCTTCGGAGTTTCGGGTCTTCGGAGCTTCAGAGCTTCAGAGCTTCGGGTTTCCGGTGCATCGGAGATTCGGGTCTTCGGAGCTTCGGGGTTTTGGAGCTTCGGAGCTTCGGGGTTTTGGAGCTTCGGAGCTTCGGGGTTTCGGAGCTTCGGAGCTTCGGGTCTTCAGAGCTTCGGTACTTCGGAGCTCGGGACTTCGGAACTTCGGAGCTTCGAGGCTTCGGAACTCGGGGTCACAAATTCAAAGGAAGAATGCCTCAAGAGGTAGGCCGTAACTCATCATTTAATTCTATAACAAGACGCAATATACCACACACGGTCTAGCGAAATTAATAAACAATTCACACGTTGCTTAAATGTACTGTTAACTAATTAAAACATTGCAGAACATTTACATTCCTTTCCATGGCCATTTCAAACCCGACTGATCACTTCTTTTCACAAGCGTACCTTCAGCTAGTCAGTCAGTAAACACATTTATTCCAGTTTTTAAACCACATTCTAGATATTTCCTGCTCTGAGTACTTTGTTTATCTCTTTATACTCGTCAGACAAAGCATTAATAATAGAAATGACACTAACTGTGCCATGTTCAACAATTTCTCCTACCTGCCACTTTCTCCTCATTTTCTAGTTATGTTTTTTTTTTTTTTTTTCGAACACAGGGTACATTGAGAATAGACACTTGACCAATAACGCAAAATGTTTTATTACCTTTCAGGCATCTGTTTTCTCTTCCTCTGAGGCTTCATTTTTTTTTCCTCTCCCAGTATTAAGTAAATAAAACTACACATGACATCATATATATATATATATATATATATATATATGTATATGTATAGACATATATATATATACAAATATACATACATATATATGTTTCTACATTATCTAAATCAATATTCCCAGTAACATCAGCGGAATTTCCTGATTCTAAAGCCGTAAGCAAAATTGCATTTTTGTCTATTACGTTGTTCCTCATGTCTATTTCTAGTTTATTAAGGATTGGTAAATATATATGTGCATGGCTGTGTGTGTGTGTGCTTGCAAGTGGGCGTGCGTTTGTGCTTGAGTCTGTGTGAGCAATGTACATGTCCGAAATAACATTCAGTGATATGTCAGACAACACGGTCTACATATTTCCGGCCTTGCCTTATCTGCCTGGGAACGATCCTCTGCCGCCTCCGCCAGATTCTCAGCGGCCACATCACCTTAAGTCTCATGCATAGGCTTTGGATGCCGGAGGGAGGGATAAGCATGCGCTTGTCATCTGCGCAAGACACTTTTTCCTTCAGGACGTAAGAGTCCCTGGTAAAAAGGATGCTGGGTCACATATTCCCCTGGTAAAGGTGTGTTGATTATTATATTCCCTGGTAACGATATGCAAAGTAAATGTATGCTGAGTACCACATTCCATGGTAAACATTTGCTGAGTATTATATTCCCTGGAAGAGGTATGCTGAGTACCATAATTCCTTAGTAAAGGTATAATGAGTGCCAAATAGAACTGTTCAACATTATGTGTGAGATGGATTGTTTTTCAATGTGATATCAGATGCCTGACATATACAGAGATACACAAAGGATAATGATAAGCAATCAAAAATAATAATAAAAACCTAACAATCTCCAGTGATTCCAAAGCTAAATATTTCTCAACCTGTTATCAATAAAATCATCTACTATCTCCAGAGCCCAGACGACGCAAACAACCACAAATAATCTACGACATGGGGAGACATCCTGTCATATTCCCCAAGCTGTAATTAGAGGAGGAGTGTAATCAAGCGTTCTCAATAAGCTTTATGATATATGAGAAGGACGACTAACCTAACTGGCTTCACAACCTGAACAACAAAGTAATTAAGTATTGCAGAACAACAGAATTTTCTTTCATTATTTTGAAATACTATTTTGTCTTTTCTCACACCGTCCTTGCGAGCACAAATATCTATGGTTTATTTTGATTATTTCACTGATTTCAATTTCCAGAACATCAATTTCTTGTTGTTTTTTATTGTCAATATTATCGTGATTATTAATGCTGTTGTTATTTATTATTGTATGTAGCGTAAAATCGTGCTTCAGTTGATTCATTCTCTCTAAATATTTGCTCCGTGAAAGGCTTTGTTTTGCATTATTGGTATTTATCTTCATGTATATTCAAGTAAACATCATCGGGGATAGAATATATATACATACATATATATATATATATATATATATATATATATATATATATATTATATATCATATATATATATCATATATATATATATATCATATATATATATCATATATATATATATATATATATATATATATATATAGAGAGAGAGAGAGAGAGAGAGAGAGAGAGAGAGAGAAAGTGAGAGAGAGGAGAGTTATATATATATATATATATATATATATATATATATTTATATATATATATGTGTGTGTGTGTGTGTGTGTGTGTGTGTGTGTGTGTGTGTGTGTGTGTGTGTGTGTGTGTGTGTGTGTGTGTGTGTGTGTGTGTGTGTGTGTGTGTGTGTGTGTGTGTGTGTGTGTGTGTGTGTGTGTGTGTGTGTTTGTGTGTGTGTGTGTGTATGTTGTGTGTGTATGCGTGTGTATATATATATATACTGTATATATATATATATATATATATATATATATATATATATATGTATATATATATTTATATATGTATATATATATATATATATATATATGGCTATACATACTTATATATATATACATCTATATAATGTATACATATATATATATATATATATACATATATTATACATACATACATACACACACATACACACACACACAGACACACACACACACACACACACACACACACACACATATATATATATATATATATATATATATATATATATATATGTATATATATACATATAGATACATAGACATATGTGTATATACATGTATATATATAATAGCTGCTTTTCTAAAAGGAAGTGCCAGAATACTGAAATGTTCGTTATACATGATATTCTCTTGAGAGTTGCAAGTAGGGCGGCCTGTCGGGTCAGCAGCGAGATAACCCTTATCAGGCAGCTGGGTCGACCCTGGTAAACAAGTCAGCTCCCCCAATGGGCGCGCTTCGGCCCAACTGCGGAACAAGACGTCTTTTCGATTACTCTCGTAAGCAAGATCTCATCTCGTTTTCGTTTTTCTTCTTGTCATCTGAGGGCGAGCCGGGGGCGTTGCTTATGATTTCCCTTTTGTGTGTTTGATTACGAGGAAGGCAGGTTCGATTCTTTATTTGGTCTTTGAGAGCTTCTGTCGTGAAGATCGCGGTGATTATTGCAATATTTAACTTAAAGTTAAATTAGGTTATTGATCATTAGCTTAGTTTAAACTGATACATGTATGTGTAAAGGGTTCAATAAATGGTGAATAGTATTGGTATTACCATTAATTGAAAATCATAAATTTGCCGGAAGAAATATTCTCTGGTATTAACCCCTAGACTGATACACATTTGCTTCGCATATGAAGTGTTTATATTTATGAATATATATATATATATATATATATATATATATATATATATATATATATATATATACATATACATTCATACATACACACACAGGAACACACACACACACAAACACACACACACACACACATATATATATATATATATATATATATATATATATATATATACATACATACATACATATATATATATATATATATATATATATATATATATATATATATATATATATGAAGCGAAATTAACAAGAAGAAAGCAAACTCAAAGCACGAGGAGGAGCCAATTCCCGCGAGCTCGAGTCGTTCGGGCCCAGCAAGGACGACGTCGGATCCGGCTCAATCCAGGCGAATCGATCGCCGCCCCTCGCCCTCGGCCTCCCTCCCCTCGCCCTCGACGCCGGCCTCCCTCCCCTCGCCCTCGACGCCGGCCTCCCGCCCCTCGCCCTCGACGCCGGCCTCCCGCCCCTCGCCCTCGACGCCGGCCTCCCGCCCCTCGCCCTCGACGCCGGCCTCCCGCCCCTCGCCCTCGACGCCGGCCTCCCGCCCCTCGCCCTCAACGTCCGCCTCCCGCCCCTCGCCCTCGACGTCCGCCTCCCGCCTCTCGCCCTCGACGTCCGCCTCCCACCCCGCGCCCTCGACGCCGGCCTCCCGCCCCTCGCCCTCGCCCTCGGCCTCCCGCCCCTCGCCCACGACGCCGGCCTCCCGCCCCTCGCCCTCAGCCTCCCACCCCTCGCCCTCGACGTCCGCCTCCCGCCCCTCGCCCTCGACGCCGGCCTCCCGCCCCTCGCCCTCGACGTCCCCCTCCCGCCCCTAGCCCTCGACGTCCGCCTCCCGCCCCTCGCCCTCGACGTCTGCCTCTCGCCCCTCGCCCTCGACGCCGGCCTCCCGCCCCTCGCCCTCGGCCTCCCCCCCCTCGCCCTCGACGCCGGCCTCCCGCCCCTCGCCCTCGCCCTCCGCCTCCCGCCCCTCGCCCTCGACGCCGGCCTCCCGCCCCTCGCCCTCGCCCTCGGCCTCCCACCCCTCGCCCTCGACGCCGGCCTCCCGCCCCTCGCCCTCGCCCTCGGCCTCCCGCCCCTCGCCCTCGACGCCGGCCTCCCGCCCCTCGCCCTCGACGTCCGCCTCCCGCCCCTCGCCCTCGCCCTCGGCCTCCCACCCTTCGCCCTCGACGTCCGCCTCCCGCCCCTCGCCCTCGACGTCC
>NC_061826.1:27396334-27406334 GCF_019202785.1 Penaeus chinensis | reverse complement strand
ATTTTGTTGCCAGTTTTCACAGTCGCCTCCTTTGTACTGATATTTTGTTCCATTTACACTCAAAAGCTTTTGTGGCAGCGTAATACGCATGCATAAAAAGGAACTGAATTAGAAATATACATTTGCAGACGTGTTTAACAGAGCAGAGACTAGATCCAGCAGCAGAGTTTGCATAGAGATGAATGTGCCTCATTTCGAGTCTGTGTGTTGATAACAGTTATGCAACGTCCTCTATAGTGCTTTGTGTATATGCCGCTGTGTAGAATAGTAGTAAGCTGCGTAATATTTAGACAATGCCGTGCCATGCGTTATTACAGCGTGGTGTTGAGTGCTTTGCAAATATGTAGTATTGTATCTATTACAATGTAAATTTAAAATCTTTCTCGAATAAATCAACTCATAAAGCGTCTCGCTGCAATGCAACAAGACAATTATACACAATCATTCACTTCATTATTTTACTTGAACAACGATATATAAATCATTGACACATTTTTCATCAGCAGGCCAAATGAAAATCAAACATATATTAAGAAAGCTCCGGCCAATAAATGATAAATAAAAGCGAGATTCCTCTCGTTGTTACATCCCCCTCGCAGGGCTGAAAGAACGAGGGAAAGACCAGACATTACAATTCCGGAGCGAAGACCCTGATGGCCGAAGAACAATGACTCGGCCGCAGTTGCATTAAAGGGAACCAAGGGAGATAGTCGCGGTTTTCCACAGTTCGTAATTTCGCTGGTGAAAAGCGCCACGAAAATCAATTATAGTGGGCTTCAGACTCCCCACATATCTAAAATTGTCCGCTCGCGTACGCAACTGGGTGGACACTGATATCTCTCAGGGGCTGAGTGTATAGACACACGCAACGCCGACTCGCTCTCTTGTCGCTTATCTGACCCGGTAATGTTGCACAATGCCCCGCCTGGCCAGAATCCTTAATGGGAATATCGTCCGTCGTTGCAATTGGATGTTCGTGTGTCTGAGAGGAGAGAGAGAGAGAGAGAGAGAGAGAGAGAGAGAGAGAGAGAGAGAGAGAGAGAGAGAGAGAGAGAGAGAGACAGACAGGCACTGACAAACAGACCAACAACGGACAGTCAGACAATGAATTTCTATTATTATTAGACTATGTCTTATAATGAACGTAATTTACCACCCTTCTCATTATTGACGACAGTCTGACAACGGCATGGTATTTGTTTACATCATTATCAATCCCAGTTTT
Organism: Penaeus chinensis; assembly: GCF_019202785.1. Lineage (NCBI taxonomy): Eukaryota > Metazoa > Arthropoda > Malacostraca > Decapoda > Penaeidae > Penaeus > Penaeus chinensis. The sequence goes on along the minus strand of NC_061826.1, from coordinate 27,405,109 downwards.
ATCTTCATTTGCAGTCAACATGAATTTTCCTAAACCTGATAATGTGATACATAACTACTATCAAACCAATACAAACATTCTTACATAAAAGTATCATTTCTGATCATGATCACTATAACATTGTCTGATAGGAAACCCACACCACCAGCTTATCTTTGGCCTGTACAGTGTTGCAGGAATCTATAGTAACAAACTTTAACTCTTGCTGTAATGTTCATCTAATTAAGAAGAAAACGAAAAGGTTGTTAGTGTCTTTCCGTTGAAAGGTGCCATTCACCTATATAGTGCGTCTCTCGACTGTTGTGTCGTATTAATCAAGCTTCGAAAATTGCATTGAATTAGGTGCATATGTATAATTCAACCTGATTAAGATTTGTATTTGTTCCGCTGTGTGTTAAGGCCATGTTTAAATGAAATACACGGCCTTAACACACATCACATTGCTTATAATGATGCATCCCAAACTTTAAAAATGGAAACAGTAGTAGAAATACGATACAATATTACGATCCTAACTACTGTTAATAATGTTATTACCAATATCGTCATTATTATCCTAATCATTGGCTTAATTTGACCATTGAGTCTTTCTTTTTATTGGGTGTATTGAAGAGGTCAGCATTATATACGAGGGAAGACAAGGTCATGAAATTAAGATAACGATAATAATGTATTCAATGTTATGAATAATGGTAGTGATGTAGTTTAATATATAATCAATGATAACAAAGAGTATCCTAATGATGATAAGAGTGTTAATATTAACTGCGATAATGATGATAAATATAAGAAATAATAACTGTAACATCAATCATAATAAATTATAACCGTTGTTATCAGTATTAGAGGGATAATGATAACATTTAATTGACGTAAAAGTAAGCAGCAGAAATAGCGACTGGAACGCAACGTGAAAAAGTACCCTACAACTATGATAATAATGTAATGAAATACCGTTACCACAGCCAACAACAATCAATTGCCCGCGCATAAAGGGAGAACAATGGAAATTAATGATTCAGAATGATCTCCCCATCACCCCCCCCCCTTCCCTACTCCCCACGGAAAAAAAAAAGAAAAAGGAAAAAAAAATCTTTTCATCTGCTTGCCTGTCAACACCCTTCCAGCATCTCCTGACACCCTTCCAGCATCTCCTGACACCCTTCCAGCATCTCCTGACACCCTTCCAGCATCTCCTGACACCCTTCCAGCATCTCCTGACACCCTTCCAGCATCTCCTGACACCCTTCCAGCATCTCCTGACACCCTTCCAGCATCTCCTGACACCCTTCCAGCATCTCCTGACACCCTTCCAGCATCTCCTGACACCCTTCCAGCATCTCCTGACACCCTTCCAGCATCTCCTGACACCCTTCCAGCATCTCCTGACACCCTTCCAGCATCTCCTGACACCCTTCCAGCATCTCCTGACACCCTTCCAGCATCTCCTGACACCCTTCCAGCATCTCCTGACACCCTTCCAGCATCTCCTGACACCCTTCCAGCATCTCCTGACACCCTTCCAGCATCTCCTGACACCCTTCCAGCATCTCCTGACACCCTTCCAGCATCTCCTGACACCCTTCCAGCATCTCCTGACACCCTTCCAGCATCTCCTGACACCCTTCCAGCATCTCCTGACACCCTTCCAGCATCTCCTGACACCCTTCCAGCATCTCCTGACACCCTTCCAGCATCTCCTGACACCCTTCCAGCATCTCCTGACACCCTTCCAGCATCTCCTGACACCCTTCCAGCATCTCCTGACACCCTTCCAGCATCTCCTGACACCCTTCCAGCATCTCCTGACACCCTTCCAGCATCTCCTGACACCCTTCCAGCATCTCCTGACACCCTTCCAGCATCTCCTGACACCCTTCCAGCATCTCCTGACACCCTTCCAGCATCTCCTGACACCCTTCCAGCATCTCCTGACACCCTTCCAGCATCTCCTGACACCCTTCCAGCATCTCCTGACACCCTTCCAGCATCTCCTGACACCCTTCCAGCATCTCCTGACACCCTTCCAGCATCTCCTGACACCCTTCCAGCATCTCCTGACACCCTTCCAGCATCTCCTGACACCCTTCCAGCATCTCCTGACACCCTTCCAGCATCTCCTGACACCCTTCCAGCATCTCCTGACACCCTTCCAGCATCTCCTGACACCCTTCCAGCATCTCCTGACACCCTTCCAGCATCTCCTGACACCCTTCCAGCATCTCCTGACACCCTTCCAGCATCTCCTGACACCCTTCCAGCATCTCCTGACACCCTTCCAGCATCTCCTGACACCCTTCCAGCATCTCCTGACACCCTTCCAGCATCTCCTGACACCCTTCCAGCATCTCCTGACACCCTTCCAGCATCTCCTGACACCCTTCCAGCATCTCCTGACACCCTTCCAGCATCTCCTGACACCCTTCCAGCATCTCCTGACACCCTTCCAGCATCTCCTGACACCCTTCCAGCATCTCCTGACACCCTTCCAGCATCTCCTGACACCCTTCCAGCATCTCCTGACACCCTTCCAGCATCTCCTGACACCCTTCCAGCATCTCCTGACACCCTTCCAGCATCTCCTGACACCCTTCCAGCATCTCCTGACACCCTTCCAGCATCTCCTGACACCCTTCCAGCATCTCCTGACACCCTTCCAGCATCTCCTGACACCCTTCCAGCATCTCCTGACACCCTTCCAGCATCTCCTGACACCCTTCCAGCATCTCCTGACACCCTTCCAGCATCTCCTGACACCCTTCCAGCATCTCCTGACACCCTTCCAGCATCTCCTGACACCCTTCCAGCATCTCCTGACACCCTTCCAGCATCTCCTGACACCCTTCCAGCATCTCCTGACACCCTTCCAGCATCTCCTGACACCCTTCCAGCATCTCCTGACACCCTTCCAGCATCTCCTGACACCCTTCCAGCATCTCCTGACACCCTTCCAGCATCTCCTGACACCCTTCCAGCATCTCCTGACACCCTTCCAGCATCTCCTGACACCCTTCCAGCATCTCCTGACACCCTTCCAGCATCTCCTGACACCCTTCCAGCATCTCCTGACACCCTTCCAGCATCTCCTGACACCCTTCCAGCATCTCCTGACACCCTTCCAGCATCTCCTGACACCCTTCCAGCATCTCCTGACACCCTTCCAGCATCTCCTGACACCCTTCCAGCATCTCCTGACACCCTTCCAGCATCTCCTGACACCCTTCCAGCATCTCCTGACACCCTTCCAGCATCTCCTGACACCCTTCCAGCATCTCCTGACACCCTTCCAGCATCTCCTGACACCCTTCCAGCATCTCCTGACACCCTTCCAGCATCTCCTGACACCCTTCCAGCATCTCCTGACACCCTTCCAGCATCTCCTGACACCCTTCCAGCATCTCCTGACACCCTTCCAGCATCTCCTGACACCCTTCCAGCATCTCCTGACACCCTTCCAGCATCTCCTGACATCCTTCCAGCATCTCTTGAAACCCTTCCAGCATCTCCTGACACCCTTCCAGCATCTCCTGACACCCTTCCAGCATCTCCTGACACCCTTCCAGCATCTCCTGACACCCTTCCAGCATCTCCTGACACCCTTCCAGCATCTCCTGACACCCTTCCAACATCTCCTGACACCCTTCCAGCATCTCCTGACACTCTTCCAACGTCCCCCAGCCTGCTAGGATCGCGCGACGCCCTTCGACAACTCGCACAAAAAGCCCAGGGCGCTGACGGACCCGACCGAGTGAGCCCGACGGACCTCCCAAATTAGGTTGAATTCACACTGCCGTCCTTCAGTCTCGCGTCTGGCGGGTCCAGACTCGGGTAAAAGGAGAAGGCAGATGGATAAGCCATTGGATTAAGACGTGATGGAAGCCCGGACGAGAAAAAAGGAGGAGGAGGTAAAGGGAACAGAGAGAGAAAATAAAAGAGGAAGAGGAGGAGGGAGATAAGGCAGGCGTGGGGACGGCCATGGCTGAGTCGAGGTTCTATTTGATTACGTTTCGGTCAAATGCGTCGAAATGTGATCGTAAATTGTAGGTGTGCTGTCCTCGAGTCCAAACGCGAACTGGAAGAAGAGCAAGACACTAATTTAAGCTAACCGGGATGTTCTTGGCAATGATTTCCAGTTTTCAGTTTTCAGTGTGTGTGTGTGTGTTGTGTGTGTGTGTGTGTATGTGTGTTTGTGTGTGTGATCCTAATCTTTTAGTCACTGTTAGATTCTTATTATCATTTTAAAATTAATATTATTGTTATTATCATCTTTATTTATATTTTTAAAGTAGTATAAAGTACTTCAAATTATATTAAATTTTCCATTGTTACTTTTAATCATCATCATATAAATGATAAGGGAAAAATAATGAAAAAAATTTAAATAATAATGATAATAAAAATAATAAGGGTAAAAATTAATAATAATAATAATAATAATTAATGTTAACAATAATAATTGCCCATTATTATCATTTTTATTTTTAAAAATCATTAATTTTACCCTCATTTTCATTTTTTTCCCCATCATCAATCACCCTCATATTTTTATCAAAACATTTTTAATTAAAATCAAAAACATATATAAATCTCATAATCATACCCTTTTATTTTTTTAAAATTTTCCCCAAAATTCAAAAAAACCCCCTTTCTTCCAAAACCTATACATCATCAAAAAAATCATAAACCACATCCCCCATTTTACCCCCTTTTCTAAACACCCTTCAAAATATTATATTTCCTTAAAATAAATCTTAAAAATATTTTTCTTTCTTTTATCATTTTAATTTTTTATTTTTCATTATTTTCTTTTTTATTTTCATTTTCACCATCCCCATTTTTCATTTTCATTCTTCAATCATCACATAAAAAATTAACACAAAAAACCCAATCTTTTCTTTAAAACACACCCCATCAATCATTAAATTTTAAACCCCCCCCTTTCAAATAATCTCATTCCCCCTCTTAAAATCTCTAAAATCCACACAATCCACCCCTCTTCCCCCAACCCACCCCTTCCATTCCCCCAATTTCTTTTCCCTTCTTCACCCCCCATCAACATAAATCATCTTAAATCATTTCTTTTCCACATCACCTTTCATTATTTTTTAAAATTTTTTTTTTTCTCTTTTAAGGGTTTAATAAAAATTTTTAATGTTTTAATTTTTAATTTTTTAATGATAATTTTAATTTTTTAATGATAAAAAAAAATTAAGGGTTTAATAATTTTAATTTTTTAATGTTTTAAATAATAAAAATTTTTTTAAAAATTTTTTTTAATAAAATAATAATATAAAAATAATAAAAATAAAATAATAATTTTTAATTTAATGTAAAATAAAAAATTTAATGTTTAAAAATTTTAAAAATTTGCCCATTTTTAAAAAAAAAACCCCAACTCCCCACTTTCAAAAATAAATCCCATCCCTCTCATCCCCCTTTTCATCCTTTTCCTCCAAAACATTTTCTCTTTACCCCCTTCTCATCTCATTAATTCCCCTTCTCATCATCCCATCATTTTCATATTTTTATCACCATTTTTCACCCTTCACCATCATCATCTTCATCATTCATCAAAAACCATCTCATCTTCATCATCATCATCATTTTTAAATTTTTAAACACCCATAAAAAAACCACACCATCAAAAATTTTATCACATCATCACATCATCATCATCACCCTTTCCCTTTTATCCCACCATCATCCCTATTAACCACACACATCCTCACTGTCATCAAAATTCCCCACCCAAAAACCCAAACCATTACCCAAATGAAGTTTCCAAACCTCATTTTCTTTCTTTTTTCATTTTTGGGGAAACAAGCGAAAATTCTCCTAGATCTTTTAAAACAAAAGAAACAAGGAAAAGGGTTTTTTTTTCTGCAATTTCTTTCGCTTAACTGCATGTCTGGAAAGCCCAAAAAGTTTCTAATTCGCAGAAATGGTGCAACTTAAGAATGAGGCTGAGGGAAATTGTTAAATATTAATTCATACTTTTTTTGTTAATTTTTTTTTTTTTTTTTTTTTTTTTTGTAAAGCAAAAAAAAATTTTTTTCCAAAATTTTGATTTAGGGTTTTTCCCTCTTTTTATTCCCAAACTCGCTATATACAATTTTTCCCAACCACATCCTTGGTAAATAGCATTGCCGTTTATACACGTTGTTTAGCTGATTTACATCATTAATATTTTACTTTTGTATCTGTGGATTATTAGCATTTCTTCTTTCCTTTCGATGCCTGTATTCCTTTTAATAATGACCCATGATTATTAACGATACATCAAAATCTGTCTTAGACATCATTTTATATTGTAAAAGAAATTTGTTGAGAAAGAGAAGAAGGGAGGGGAAGAGAGGGGATAAATAGAGGAGATAGGGGAGGAAGAAGAAAGAATAAAGGAAGGGGGAAATGGGGAAGAGATGAAGGGAGAGGGAAGAGGAGGAGAGAGAGAGAGAGGGGGGGGATTGGGGTAAGGGGTAAGGGTAGGTGGGGGGGAGAGGGAGGGAAAAGGGGAAAGAGAAGAAAGGAGAATAAAATGGAGGTAAAGAAAGAAAAGAGGAGAGGGGAGGGAAGAGAAAGAAAGTGAGGAGATGGAGGGACTGGGGTAAGGGAGAGGAGAGTGAGGAAGCGAAGAGGGGGGAGAGAGGGAAGGGAGGAGAAGAGGAGGGTATCGGGAGGGAGATGCAGGGGACGAGGCGGGGGGAGGGAGGGGGAGAGCCCTAATGGCGAGGCTGTAACTCCATCCTCCTTACACCCGTTCGTATACGGGACGGGGAGTTTATCGGTTCCAGCCAGCTAGCAACACGGATATTTTTCCCTCTCTATCTCCCTGAAGTGTCGAATGTTTACCTGCCCCGAGTTGAAATATTTTCCATTGTTATTCTTCTTCTTTTTGGATTTCCGTCTCCCTGTCTCCCTTTCTATTTACTTTTCTTTCACTCATCCCCTTCTCTCCTTCCCCTGTTCTCCATCTCTGTTTATCTTTTTTCTGAGTATCTTTCTGTCAGTGTGTTTGTCCCTTTGCTTTTATCTTTATTCATCGATAAACCTTCATTTGATATATATTTCCTTCTATCATATAACAGAATTCGTTGATAGGAAGGGTTAGAAGAGTTTTCTTCTGTTTTATTATTCTGAATGTTAACTCATCTGTCCATGTGGTTGTCTTTCTCTTGTACCCTTCTTTATCATTGAATATCCCTCTTTCCTTTCTGTCCGATTTCCCTTTTCCTTTATCGCTTTACCCTGTTAAGCCCTTTTTTCATCCAATCCCATCACGTCCCACTTATCCCCTGGGGTGTTCAAGCCAAGCACCCTTTTCCCTCCCCCTCTCTACTCCATCCTCCTCCTCCTCTTGTTATTCCTACTCCTCCTCCTCTTCTTCTTACTCCTCCTCCTCCTCCTCCTCTTGTTATTCCTCCTTCTCCTCCTCTTCTTACTCTTCCTCCTCCTCCTCCTCTTCTTACTCTCCCTCCTCTCCTCCTCCTTCTCTTCCTCCTCCTCCTTCTCCTCCTCCACCTCCTCCTCCTCCTCTTCCTCCTCCTTCTCCTCTTCTTCTTCTTTCTCCTCCATCTCCTCTCGTTACTCCTCCACTTACTCTCCTCCAACCTCTCCCTCTTCTTCTTCTTCCTTCTCCTCCTTGTTTTTCCCCTCCCATCCCCTCCTTTGACCAGCCCCCCCCCCCCCCCAAAAAAAAAGGAAAAAAAAAAAAAAGAGAGAAAAAAATAGATGCAGACACTAAAACCACGACAAATGTATCGCTGGAATGAGTGTCATCACGTGAGGTTGCACTTTTATTGAAGCCCTTCACTTGGATATATCATGAGAAGAATTTATGAAAATCTAATACATCTCGTAATCTTATCTTCACATTTTCCTCACCGCTACTTCATAATTGTTCACAGAGAGACTTCTGTTACGTTCTGTATATAGAACTGTTATGTCAAATGAATTGTGCTTTAGTATGGCCAGATGTATAGAGCTGGTACATCCGGGGACCCGTGGGAAAATGGCGGTGGGAGGACATGGATGGGGGGGAGGGGGGGGGGTAAAGAAGGGTGTGCTAGAAGACGTGGTAAAGATATGAAACTACTTTTGCATCTCCGTGTACATGTCTGTCATGTCAATTTCTATATAGAAGTATATAAACGAGTCTCCTCCCCTTGTACACTGGCACGTCACACACTCGCACTCAAGCTAACACACACATACAAACATACACACACACACGCACGCACACACATACAAACTTACATACGCATACACACTCACGCGTCCTGTATACTTTAGACCAAGATTTAAAGACTAAAAACCTGTAGATATTAATAAGAAGTAATACCTGTCATTACTAATGCATGTGATAAAAGCTGCAATTTGATATAAAAGATGAATTCCTTTTTTCCCCATTCGACATTGTGTTTCATCGATATTTTCACTCGCTGAAAATTGACGCGATTGTTCCCCCGGCGGACGCGAGGGTTCCTGGGATTAAGGCTGCAATATTGATTTACGAAATATCTTGTAATGAAGCCGCGACGAGGAGAGACAATAAACCCCTTGCCCATGCTCTTTCTCTCGCTCTCACTCTCGTTCTCTCTCTCTCACTCTCTTTTCTCTCTCTCTCTCTCTCTCTCTCTTCTTCTCTCTCTCTCTCTCTCTCTCTCTCTCTCTCTCTCTCTCTCTCTCTCTCTCTCTCTCTCTCTCTCTCTCTCTCTCTCTACTACCCTCTCTCTCTCTCTCTCTCTCTCTCTCTCTCTCTCTCTCTCTCTCCCTCTC
>NC_061826.1:27371334-27373834 GCF_019202785.1 Penaeus chinensis | reverse complement strand
ATATATATATATATGCACATATATACATACATATATATATATATATATATATATATATATATATATATATATATATATAGGTGTGTGTGTGTGTGTGTGTGTGTGTGTGTGTGTGTGTGTGTACATGTGTGAATGTGTGTATATAAATAGTTACGAGAAGGTACTCTTTCCTTCCCCCACCCCTCCACCTCTCTCTCTCTCTCTTCCTCTCTCTCTCTAGCTATCTATCTATCTGCCTTCCTCTCTCTCTCTCTCTTCCTCTCTCTCTCTAGCTATCTATCTATCTGCCTTCCTCTCTCTCTCTCTCTTCCTCTCTCTCTCTAGCTATCTATCTAGCTGCCTTCCTCTCTCTCTCTCTCTTCCTCTCTCTCTCTAGCTATCTATCCATCTGCCTTCCTCTCTCTCTCTCTCTTCCTCTCTCTCTCTAGCTATCTATCTATCTGCATTCCTCTCTCTCTCTCTCTCTCTCTCTCTCTCTCTCTCTCTCTCTCTCTCTCTCTCTCTCTCTCTCTCTCTCTCTCTCTCTCTTTCTCTCCCTCTCCCCCCCCCCTCCCCTTTCTTCTTCTTCATTAACCGTGAAGAAGTGAGCATTGTGTCCATCGCACTGCCAGGCGAGGCACCAAGGCGAGTATAAGAAAAAGTATTAAAAAGGACCAGAGATCAAAGGGAAGATTGAATGAGACGAGGAAGTTCGATAGATAAACTGGAAGGTTGCAACAATACAGGGAGGCTTGTTATACTAGTGGGTCAGGCAACAACAAAGGTTTGGCGATGGAGTTTCCAGATGTAGTACCCGGTATGAGGGAAGAGAGAAGTGGAGTAAAATGAGACACACTGAGAGTACGAATGATTGAGAAGAGCCAAGAAAATTGGAAAAGCGACAGATAAATTGATGTTTAAAAATTTAAAAACTGTCCAGAAATAAAAGATATAAAAATACGTGTAGGTTATTCCTGTATGGTAACTGATAATAATAAAGCAAAGTGAAACGAATGTAAATATTACAGAAAAGCAAAGTTGATAACAATGAAGTAATATGAGGAATGGCGAAAATGAAATGCAGTAAAACAGCAGGTCCGCGCAACATCCCGGCAGACTTCTGGAAACGAGTTAGTAAAGGGGGATCAAGTTCTTTATGAACATGTTTAAGCACAATACAGAGCAAGGAGAGGAAGCGCCCCTGATGCACACACAAGAATAAGGGCAATATGTAAGTCTACAGTCTCTGTAGGGGAATCTAGCTTACGAGCGAAGTTGCAAGGGAGAGTGTTGGAAACGAGATAGAAGAGGGAAGTGGAAATAAGGGATGAACAGTTGGGTTTCATGGCCGGAGCAGCACCGGGAATGAACAGAAGGAGCCATGCATATATTCAGACCCGGACGAGTGTTCAATATTGAATTGTGAAGCACGAACTCTGATGGATATTGTGAGTGAAGGGAGTTACGAAATGATGTTAGAATGGTACTCATGACTGTTGTTAAGTAATGTAGCCTATGGTTATAAATGTTTTCATGTAGTGAGTACATCAGGGATTGCCCGTGATTGTACTGGATATAATAACAGAACATGATTGCTGCCGATAGTGATGTGTGCAGGAAAATTGAAGAGACACTAAAAGAGCTTATTGCACCGTTAAGGGGAATGGTGTATAAAGGGAGTAGTGGGAATTGTTACAAATTTCTAGAGTAAGAGGATCAGATTTTAACCAGAATTAACTCCGATGGGAAAAGAAGATACAGGGTGATATGGATGAAAGTGAAAACGTTATTTAGCAAAACACTCCCATCAAATCCAAAAGGAAGTAAAGAAAATCCGATCCGCATAAACCCCTCGAATGAAATCACACAAGAAGAATAAAAAGAAGAATATCTTCTGTAAAACCACCAGGAAGAAACAAAGGAAAACCGCAGAAACTAAACGAGAACTACAAGTGCTTGTCGAAAAAAAAGCTGAAAGACCTTAGTTCTAGGATGGTTTGGCCGCGAGAGGGGAAAGGGAAAGGAAAGGGCGATCATACGTCGAGGGGAACAGGAGGAAGCTGGCACTATCGGAGAGGAGAAGAAGGGCTCAGATCCCTCAGGAGATGAATGGGCAGCATCCCCGAGAAGGCCTTGAGTGAGGTTCTAGTATTGAACAAAAGTAAATGGGGGCGGTGAACCCGTCGCAAAGATATTTTACTTTGAGAAAATTTGGAGCAAGTAAAAGCATTGTTGATTATGCACTTAGTAAAAATATTATTACCATAATAGTAACCTAATATTTATTGCTTTTGTTGCTTTCAGTATTATTATCCATATAGGAACAGTCTATGATACTGAAAATGATGATAATGATGATAATAATGATAATGATTATCATTATGATGATAATGATGATGATGATTGCTATTATGATTAACATTATCATTATCGTTATTACTGTTATTGTTATCATTATTATTATTATAGTTACTATCATTATCATTATTATTATTATTATTATTATTACTACTACTATTAT
>NC_061826.1:27303834-27306334 GCF_019202785.1 Penaeus chinensis | reverse complement strand
ATTATTATTATTATTATTATTATTATTATTATTATTATCATTATTATTATTATTATTATTATTGTTGTTGTTGTTATTATAATCATTATAATTATCATTATTATTAATATTATCATCATTATTATTATATGCATATACAATAACAATGTATATATATATGCATATATATATATTGTATATATATACATATATATTTATATATATATATATATATAATATGATATATATATACATACATACATACATCTATATATATATATATCATATGATGTATATATATACATATATATATATGTGTGTGTCTGTGTGTGTGTGTGTGTGTGTGTGCGGGTGTGTGTGTGTGCGTGTGTGCGTGTGTGTGTAATATGATATATATATATATATATATATACATATATATATATAATATATATATATATATTATATATATATATCATATATATATGTATATATGATATGATATATATATGATATGATATATATATAATATGATATATATATATGTAATATGATATATTACATATGATATGATATATATATTAGCAATATTATTATTGCTAGCATCATTATCGTCATTACTGCCACCAATGTTAACTTCATTATTCTGCTTATTACTCTTACCATCATCACCATTTCGAGTTTAAGAATTTCCTCTTCTTATTTAAGTTACCATTTCTTTAACAGTCACGGAATTGCGTGATGTTGCTTTTTTCATAACCTGCTCTGCAGACTTTGAATCATGTAATACCTAAACTTAATCACAGAGAGGTTTTTGAAATCAATACAGGACGAAATTAAATAGTTTTCACAGTATTTTTTTTTTTTTTTCGAGCGTTAACTAAATCTCTTTGCTCCTTTATGTAACAGATCTTACCTCTACTTAGCTCACAGATAATAACAGCCACAGCCAATTTCAGTAGCGTACGTTTTCTCCGGCATAAATAAAATAATAACAAAGGGGAACATCATACCACGTACTGTAGTATAGAACGCTTTTGAATTATTTTGATATTCTATCAATACCGAAGTGCTTCAGGGTCCACACTTTCCGTGTTCCTGCTGGTGAACTGGCTGTAGCTTGTGCAATCAGAACATGGCGCGAAAAAAAAAAAAAATGCTATAAATAGTTTGAATATATAAATTCATCCAACTCCATGCACGTCTACTTTCTGAAAGCTGGTTAAGGGGAAGGTGCAAACAGGTGCCTCCGTTTGTCAGATGGTTATTCTGTGATTATGAAATATACAAATACAGCATATTTTAAAACAGATAAACGTATGTAGGATAAAGTGAATTAATTAAAAAAAAAAAAAAAAAGTAAGATAGAAAAAAAAAAAAAATCTTGCCCACAAGTCCATTCCCTATTATCAATAGAGTAATTATAAAACGTATGATAAATGTCGTTATTATCTACTCCTGCATTGTCTTTCTAAATTTCCATTGCCAGTATCATCAAATTTCCGTAAAACTCTCAAAATCAATTAAACTATAAACGAAAAAACGAATTAATGGATAATAATCAAATGCATTTAACACTGCAAATAAAGTACCGCAAGAAAATTATTCCTAAACGACCTGTCTTTTCAAAAATCACCTGCACGCTAATTAATTACCCCCACTTGCTCCTGTTGCATGGCTTCAAGCACTGTCGGATGACATATGAACTCAGTGTCAACAGAATGTCCAGAAGTTTATTAACATCATAATTTGGATTCCTCGTAACACGTATATTACACACACACAGACGCACACACACACACACACACATGCGCGTGTGTGTGTGTGTGTGTGTGTGTGTGTGTGTGTGTGTGTGTGTGTGTGTGTGTGTGTGTGTTTGTATGCATGTGTGTGTGTGTGTGTGTTTGTGTGTGTGCGTGTGTGTGTGTGTGTGTGTGTGTGTGTGTGTGTGTGTGTGTGTGTGTGTGTGTGTGTGTGTGTGTGTGTGTGTGTGTTTCCCCAATGTCTCTCCTACCACACTACCACACAAAGTGCGCCTTCAGCCGTCCATTCCACAACTCCAGAGTTTATTCGAGGCCCACGGAAGGCCCGCCAGACTACCGCCATCATCAGCTTTATGCAAACATCCACAATACATTTAATGATGATAAAATGACACTCGTTATAACACATGGATTGAAAATGTGCGATAAACATCGGCATATTGGACATAAAACTGATTTATACCCAAAAGGGAGCACGGAGTAGCTCGTGGTGTTGGTATTTGCCGGGGTTTCAGGAGAAGATAAATTTTTAACGCTGGTTGAGGCAAAGCGGATTAGAGTCTGTCGTCCTGGCCTGATTTAAGGACTCTCGGCGCTGGACAAACACGATTCCCACACGAGAAGGTCTGTGTTAGCTTCGGGATTGTGCGGGATTCCAGGGCCTGCGACAATGCCTGTTTGCTCGGGAAGTCAGCTCGGACATGGATCTGGCTGCTTCGCATATATATATATATATATATATATATATATATATATGTGTGTGTGTGTGTGTGTGTGTG
>NC_061826.1:27283834-27288834 GCF_019202785.1 Penaeus chinensis | reverse complement strand
ACCTGTTGCACAGATCGATAACTGGATATGGCATTCGCCTGCCCCCTACGGCGTCATGACCGCCAGCAGGGATGTGCATGTTTGTGCTTAATGTTATTATTATCATTATTATCATTATCATTATCATTATTATCATTATTATTATTATTATTATTATTATTATTTTTTTTTTTTTTTTTTTTTTTATTATTATTATCATTATTATTATTATTATTATCATTATTATAATCATCATTATTATTATTTTATTTTATTGTTGTTACTATTATTAATATCAACATTATTTGTTTATTATCATTATTTATTTATTTATCAATAATATCATTATCATTATCATTATTATTATCATTATTATCATTATTATTATTATTATAATTATTATCATTATCATTATTATTATTATTATTATTATCATTATTAATATTATTATTATTATTATTATTATTATTATTATTATTATTATTATTATTATTATTATTATTACTATTATCATTATTATAATTTTTTTTTATCATGATCATTACCAGCACCATCATCATTATCATTTTTATTATTATTAACAAAATTAAAATCATTATATTCATTATGATCATTGTTATGATTATTATTACCATTATTAAAATCATTGTTATAACTGTTACTATGATTATCAATATTATTATTATCATTATTATCATTATTATCATTACTATTATTACTATTATTATTATTATTGTTTTTATCATTATGATCCATTACTATTATCATATTATTTTTTTTTATTAATGTTATTATTATTATAATTGTATTTTTTATCTTTATATTGATCACAATAATGATAATGACAATAATGATAATAATGATAATGAAAACAACAATGAAAATAAAATAGTGGTAAAAAAAATTACAATGATAATGATAATAATATAATAATTATTATCACTGTTATCATTATCATTATCATTATTATCATTATCATTATCACTGTCATCATTATTATCATTATTATAATTACTATTATTATTATTATTGTTATTATCATAATGGTGATAATAATAAAACTGATATTAATAATGATTTAATAATGGTAAGGAAAATGATAATCATTTTAATATCATTATTATTATTGTTATTGTTGATATCATTATTATTATTGTTATGATCACTATCATTATTATCATTATTGTTATTGTTATTTTTTCATCCTTGTTATTGTTATTACTTATTATCAATTTCATGATTATATTCTTATTGTTTTAACTATAATAATCATAATGATGATATTAATAATAATAATAATTATTATTATTATTGTTAGGTAATTAGTTAATATAGCAAGCGAACGAAGATCTTAACAATTTTGCTATATTCAGTAATTATACAGTAATAATAATAATAATAATAATAATAATGATAATGATAATAATAATAATAATGATAATAATAATAATGATGATTATAATAATGATAATAATAATAATAATAACAATTGTTATTATCATTATTATCATATATATTATTATTATGAATATTCATATTAATACTGATCATAACAATATCATTATTATTATTATTATCATTATAATTATTATCTTATTATAACTATCATATATCACTATCACGATTATTATCGCCATTGATATTATCATTATTATTACTAATGTTATTATCATCATCACCATCATTATCATTCTTGTTATCATTATATTCACTCCATCATAATTATCATTTATAAGAAACCTTGTCATGTCTGTGATTCCCTTTCCTTCTGTAGGTACGTCGTTTGGCAAAGGCGGCTGCTGGCTGACGGTTGCCAGGAGGCGGGCGCTGGTCACTCAGACCTACAATATTGGTAAACACTCACACGTACACAGACGGTTGTGTGTGTGTGTGTGTGTGTGTGTGTGTGTGTGTGTGTGTGTGTGTGTGTGTGTGTGTGTGAATGTTTCCAATGCCTTCTCCACGGCATTATTATCAGTATCCGTGATCGATGTTATCTACGCGATAATCCTCAAAGTTCGTGAAGAAAGTCAGGAAGCGAAGGAGAAATAGAGATCAGTTGCCAAACCAAGCTCCACCATTCCAATTCCCTTGGAAATGTTAAGATAGTTATTACTCTACTGCAGAAACATCATAATACAACTTGTTTCAAACCTGATTCAGAAATTCGGTAGACGCTAAGATCCGCCTTCTTAAAGATAAGATATACACGTGTTCTGATTTTTTCCTCTCATTTTTTTTTTTTACTTTCCAGTTTTTCTCCTTTCTTCTTTTTTTTTATCCTCACCCTAGACCTCTTTTCCGAGACTAATGAAACTACTGGACAGATGTTCCCGAGAACGTCTGTGGCGACCGAGAAGTCCTTTGACCCGACTTCTGACCTCCTCGTAACTAGACATCAAGGAGAGTTCTCAAGTGACCGCCACTTAAGTACCTGCCTTGACGTCTAGTGCAGCTACTCTTACGTACTCCTTCAGTGAATGAGTTTTGGGTCCGATTGGCTTTGGTGACAAGCAATTTCGTTGTTGGAGATCTGTGGGATTAGTCTCAATTGGCAGTTTCATACTTGAGACTGGGGATTGTGTACGTGTGTCCATGTATGTGTTTGGTTGTGAATTTTATACTCAATCAAATATGCAATCCGTCTAACAAGGTAGTATAAAAAGTTGTCCCTGCCTGATAAAATTCTTCCTGGAGACCTTCTAGGGTAAACGTGAGAGGGAAAAATAGTCTTGTGCGTTGCGTTGCAGCATTAAATTAAGATTAAAAAAAAAAAATGATTTACTTCGAATGAGAAGAAAAAATCGTCGTTCTTTGTTTGTTTGTTTGAATGCTTGTTTCAGAAATGTGTATGCAGTTTATCATATAACTGATTATCTTCCATGAATTACCTTGCTGATTTTCCATAGAAGTTATCATAGCAATCAAATAATTAAATATTTGCAACTTCCCCTTTATCTAGTTGCTTTTCTCCTTTATACATTTTGCCGTTCACAAATATCGTACCAATTTTTATGTCTTTCGCTGTCCATTTGGGCACATAAATTAAGACATTTATTTATCCAGCCTTTAACGCTACACGTAGCAATGTAGCGAAGTCTGCTAAAAGTAGCAAAGTAGCGAAGATAGATGTGGGATTACCTTTCCGCGTTCCTGCTAAGTGCGTTTCACTCTTGCAGTTTTTATGGAGCCATAACAAGAAGAGCGTGTTGAGTGGGAAAGGTTAAACGACACTTGCATTGTCTGGTGGCAACGGCGTCTCGATGTGGCCTGCCTGTTGCTGTTGCCGTTGCTGTTGTTTCTCTTGTTGATGATGTTTGTCGCTGCCGTTGATGTCGCGCTCCTGCTGTCACCGTTGCTGTTGACGACGATGACGCATCTATTCCTGTCCTTGTTTTCGTTGTTTTCGCTAATATGCTGTTGATGCTCCGGCACTTTTCCTGTTGTTGGCGGAGTTGTTGCCGTTGTTTTTTTTTATTTTATGATGTTTTTGTACAGGTTTTCACAGTTTTCTTGTTGTTGCCATTATTGCGTCTGTTCTCTATAGCGTTGTTGTTGTTGTTGTTGTTGTTGTTGTTGTTGTTGTTGTTGTTTCTATTGCTTTTTTTTTTTTTTTTTTTTTTTTTTTTTTTTTTTTTTTTTTTTTTTTTTTTTTTTACGATTCCGTTTTTATACTGGCAACATTCTATCGGAAAATTGATATGTCACTTGATTGACTGAGAATAAGCGACTTAATTCAAGGTACAAGGATCTAATTCTTTCTGAAACTTATGTGTGTGTGCGTATTTTGATTTCCTTTTCTATGCACTTAATTTCTTTGATCAAATAAAAAAATAAAAAAAGATAATTTCTGTTCAAATGCATACATACCCAGAGAGAAGAGTTGAACAGGAAAACGTATTTTTGAAATACATTATTGTTAATATTTTCCATTTAGCAACATCGCTGGGGATTATGAAATAGGTTTAATGATAATACTAGTAAATAGCGATATCGCAAGCAGCAGTGATAATAGCGATAATGACAAATAAAACTATATTAATAACAGCGTCCATGATCAAGATAATGACAATAATAACAATACTGATAACAGCAAATATAATAGTAATAGTAGCATTAATGTGAAATTAAGTATTAAAGTAATATTGTTGTGATAAAAATGAATATTATAATGATAATGTTAATAGGTATATAATTTATTCTAATATGGTTATCATTAATGTTATTGTTATTATCATTGCTTTTATTATTATTATTATCATTATCATTAGTAGTATCATCATTAGCACTATTATTATTATTATTATTATTATTATTATTATTATTATCATCAATATCATTATCATTATCATTACCATCATCATCATCATCATCATCATCATATTATTATTATTATTATTATTATTATTATTATCATTATTATTATTATTATTATTATCGTCATTATCATTATTGTTGTTGTTATTATCCTTATCATTACTATAATCATCAGCACCATCAATAGTAGTTGTATCTTCTATCTCTTTCAGGCCTAGGAGATATCTCTGGTGGCTTATAAGGAACTCTTTCAGAATGAAGCCCCTAACTGCTGTTCAGGGGACAGTGGCCCTTATCGAAAGCACTGGGCGAGACTGCCAGACAAAAGAGGGTAGTAGGAGGGAAACCGGTTTGTCAAGTCTGATACAATAAAAGGGGTTGACTTGGGTAACCCAGAAGTAATATTTGAAATGCTAAATGGTGACGTTTGTTCAAGGTATTAGTGAGGCAACATGTCGAAGGTCTTATGATAGGTCTAGTCCTGAGTCTGAACTTGTCTGATACAGATAAATATATGTGTATAGATGTAAACTTTTGTGCTAATGATCTCAGTTCTTCCTAACTGATTATTGCCTGATTCACTGATCCTACGTTTCCCACGAACTGGGAGCCTCAATGGCCATGTTAAATAGTAGAAAAGGGTTGGTCTCTGCAGCAGCACTGGCAAACCCATGCTCTGTATGTTGTATGTAATAGAACAGCGG